>NW_020454250.1:1131234-1265178 GCF_003342845.1 Nothoprocta perdicaria
ATTATGTGATTTATTCTTTTTTTTTTTTTTTTTTTTTTAATCTATTTCATACCACACTTCTTTGTATAACTCAAGTTAACTGCAAGCTAACTATGCTGTGGGTCCTGCATCAAATACTCAATACTACTACAGACTCCCTCTTTCTCCTTGCATCCTTTTCATGTTACATTTTTTAAGCTAGCTCCTTTTCCCTAATTGATTGACTTTTGGAATATTGATACTATTCCTTATATTGTCCTGTGTTGTAATTACATTGCATCTGGAACTGATTCTTATAGCAACTCACCAAAACAAAGGTTATTATAACTTATTTTTACCCTGGTGGAAAATACAGCAAAACCACTGACAAAGTTATTCTGCATAGCACTGGAGATGAAGATGGTGTGATAAAATCGTCAAGAATTACTGTGGGGTAAAAAACAAGAAAAAATCTCAGGAAAGATACAGAGGGAAAAATGATATCTGACTGCTTCAGCTTGACTTCATTTCTAAAAAGTAGATGAACACTTTATGAAAAGCTGAATCTTATATTAAACTCTTAATTCTCAAGTTACCTTTCTTTAATTCCCAAGTTACGTTTCTTGAATCTTTTGCTTTATTTGATATATTTGATGAATGGGAGGAACAACTACTGAGGAATAGTTTTGAGAAAAATCTTTTTTTTTTCTGTTAGTATAAATACATTTTTTTTCTTCAACATCTGATTTTTGTCTCAGAGTATTAGTAGTTAAACATATTACTGAAAAACAATATAGTCCTAACATTTTAAGACAATTTTCCATTGCTTCAGTACCTTTTATAAAACACATTTATAAAATTAATGCATTAAGTTAAAACATATTGAAAACCTGTATGATTTAATATGGCAAAGTGATTCTGTCTGTGTGATTAACAAACACGTTAATTATAGAAGAAAAAAAAGCTATGACAAAATAAAATGAAAATGCCAATTCAATTAGCAGAAAATCAACTGCAGGTATTCCTTTGAGCTGCATTATTATTTCTACTATACAATAAAATAATATATATTGAATAAAATATTTAGGAGGTGTACCTATCTGAACCAAGTGGGAGACTTCTATAACTATACTTAAAAGATACCTATATTATTAATTAAAGAATATAGTCCTATTCAATATAGAGATTCAAAAATATATACTTATTGCAAATAAGTATATAAGGTCAAGTGTACAGAGTATTTTGAGAGTATATCTTGCCTCTTAGAATTTTGAGAGTATATCTTGCCTCTTAGAATATTTCCAGTCTATTTTGCTTGACAGTTTGAAATATCTAATTTTCAAATATATTCACTTCTAATCAAAACTCTTTAATTAACTCAAATTCATGTTAATATCTTTAACTCCTTCTTCACAGGTTGTGGGATTTTTTTTTTTTTCCTCCCATATTGCTAACAATTCCTGTATCTAGCCTTTGAATACCACTTATGATCTACAGGTTTTCTGCAAGCCTGTGGTAAAGAACAGCAAGTAAAAAAACCAACTTCATAATTAAATGTATGTATTATAAATGAGTCCTTGTAGAAAGGTCACATTTCCTTCCTGGGGGATTTTTGAAGTTTCAACCACAGCTATTCTCTGGTTTCCATTTTCCAGTGAGTTCTTCCTCTGAGTATCTCCCTGTTCAGTTCCAAATCACTTTCATCAGTTAAAGCTAGGATCACAGTTCTTCCATGATTCAGACAAACTTCCTAAATTTAAATAGGCAATTAACTACAAATACAGATACTGGTGCTCAGTGCTATACAAATGTGATTGATTTCTAACACACGATTATTCGATGATTCCTTTATGTAGTTCATTTTTAGTATCTTCAAAGAAGTATTACTGGGTATATAACAGAAAGCAAAGGAAAAGATATAGGACAAATGTATTCAGATACAAAATTTTCTCTATAATTAAGATCAGAATTCTTAATGTTCATGGCACGAAATACATGCAATTTACCATTTTAATCTTATGTTGCCTGAACTATCAGTTTGTACATAATTCACATAAAATTTTTACACTCATACATTTTACTCAGAATCTCAAAAATGTAGATGACAATCTTTACACTTTTATATTTCTAGGAGAAATAGAGAGCAATAGAGTGAGCAAGAAACAATTTATTCCTTTGAAAAAGTCAAGTTTTAGGAAGAATTCAGAAAATTAGTATACACTGAATTAGATATTCTTCAATGTTTGAGGGCCCTGGGTTTATGAAGTTTAAGCATTTATAGCATCTGATCTAGTTATTCATTATTTTTGGTTACAAAGAGGAAAATATTTCCTCTGCAAAAATTCTTCAATCCTACTAGTATGATTTTCATTTCCATGTTACATTTTAAATGTAATAAAATATTTTGTTGTCTAGTAACGTTTTTTGCCTTTCAGTTGTAATAACAGTATGCTATCTGTTGCCTCAGTAATAATACAGAACCACCATAATGCATTTAAAGTGAATTTACATATAGATTAAAAATAATTTCTTTTTTTTCAAAATACGTGTAATGTATATATTCACAGCTAAATACCTTCAACCAGCAGAAAATTTAGCAAGACTATAAAGCTAAACTGAACAAGTGACCTATGATGTGTTTGAGGGAACTTTACTTTTCTGTTCATTTTAAAGTATTTCTGAAAGCCATTAAGTTCTTTAACTAGGCAAATTCATTATTTCATTACCTTTACAAACAATACAATGTCACAGATTATGGAAATTGGAATAAAAAGTAGCAAAGTTCTCTTTAGCTTTTTCTGCCTGCCACAACGTATTCATGGAGAGTTCAATATTTACATATATTTATATCTTACATGCATTGGTGATTTTTTTCCCCTAAGTTCCTCCCTGAGGTGAATATGTTAAGTCTGCAGTAGATAATACTTTTGTGAATGTCTGTTCTAACACAGTCTGATTTGTTTTGTCAATATCAAAGTGAAGAAAGTAATGCCCTGTGATACTTTTATTTTCTGGTCGCCATACTTGAAGGACAGAACAGAATAATATTCATAATTTGGCAGGATTTGATTAATTCAAAACCCTGCATTACTTAGTTTACTACAAAATTCTCTCTTATGGATAATGATGTAAAGGTAAAATAAAGAAATACAAGCCCAGCTGCTACAAAACAAACTGGATAAGCTCAGGCAAAATAGTTATTTAATAAGGTACTGTGGCTGAAACATTTATTAATACAGCTGTTTAATTGTGCTGCTCTTGACTCAATTTAAAGTCTCAGCTTGCAATCACTTAGGCAACAGTACACACTGCTAACTTGAGTGCTTATATTGATTTCATGTGAACAGTGTAATTAACATCAGGACCTCCTGAGTAAAAAAGGGAAGTCACAAGCAAGCATGTCACGTAATTTCCAACACAATAATCACCAACAAATAATCCCTAATGTGTTTAAATCTTTCTTTAAAAGAGAAAGGCTTTAGTTGCTGTTTAAATTGCTGTATAATGTAAACTTGTGAAATTATTATTAGAAGAAAGTACTCAGGTGATGAGGTGCAGTAAATCAAATCACTTGTAACAGAGGAACCCACAGAAATTGCAGAAATTGTAGCATTACATATCAACACATTAGAAAGAAGAGATGCCATTATGATTATATGAAGAAATTTTCAAAAATTCCTTTAAATACAAACATTTACCACAATAAAGAGCTGGACTGAAGAATATTTGTTAACTGAATTCATCCGTTGTGAAAGAAAAGACTAGTAAATACTCAAATAAAATGCTTAAATGTACAGCTACCTGTAAGCACAACTGAGGGTTTTATTTTTACTGCTATCCTGGATTTCTAAATTGGTACTGGTTATATCATTATTGTATATCATATTACATTATATGATATTGTTTATGTTATATGATATTGTATATCACTATTGTATTGTATATACATTACATGATGTTTATAAATGTGAAAACTTTCCCATAGTTACTAAGGACCTTCAATAGCCTAATAGCCTAATCACATTTCAATAGCCTTCTTACACCAGTAAGAAAGAAAAGAAAAAAGAAAAAAAAAAAAAAGACAAGAATTTGTCCAGTGCCTGAGGTTACCCAATTTTATCATATACTATTCTGATCTTCCTACGTCACGCATAGATGACACAAATTAAATATCAACAGCAAATTTCATCAACAAACTTCCATTTTTTTTCCTGATCTCTGGTAAAAACTACTAAGTAAATTTACTAAGTAAATACTATATCTAGACCAATGCTCAAAGAACTGTGCAGTTAACCTCAATCTAACTTCCATCTTCTTTCCACACAGCTTATTTTCTTCTCTTTTCAAATAGAGAAATGCATTTCTTTAGTCCATTTCTTAAACATCTATAAACTCTTGAATTAGTTTCATCACTTCCTCTTAACTATCTGTAAAGAACAAGAAAAGTAAATAATATTTCTTATTTATCATTGCTTATCTAAGTATAGGTGCAATTTGTTCTGCAATAAAGAACAGAAGAATATAAAACCACAAATCAATTGCATTAACATGACAGATAAATAGAAAATGACATGTAACAACATGTGATCACGAATTTGAAAATGAGAATATGGATCTGTAATCAATTTCCTGTTTGTTTTATCTGATTACCATTTTCTTATATCTGAGGACTTGTATTGCCATGAATAGGAAATCACTGTACTGAAAAAAGGCCCTCTCATCACTTGTTTGATGTATAAAGAAATATGAGAGATATTCACAACTGAGAAGAGACTGACTTTCTGAGTACAAATTTGCCTAACTTGATGACAGAGTTAGTGGTAATTATTAAATATAAAATACTACTACAACTTTATAATGGATAAATTAAGAATACCGCAAATCAATATACACAAAGGACTGGCAACAGTCACTGAGCTCAATCTTAATCTGAAATGCAATTGGAATAACTTTACTGAAATCAGTATATACAGGTTAAAACTAACCAGCAGAATGTTAATAATACTGAAATCCCACCATGAAAGTAACCATACATTAATGCTATAAATTTCCCAATAAACCTAAAAGAAAATGACTTAAGGATAAGAGCTCGGAAGATTTGCAGTGCTGAAGAAAATGCAAAAGACATATTGAATATTGAGTGATTAAGTACAACAGGACAGGAAGAGATGCGCACACCCTAAGGAGGTGCATTGATCAACAGATGAATGAATCTAGAGAAGAGGAATGGATGGAGGAGAGGAGGAAACTTATCTAGGGTGTCACTGGGGATCATCTATCTAAATTTTGTAGTATCTGTAGATGGAGTTCTGTATCGATGCGCCATTACAACCTTTCAAATATAGGTATCTTGCTCAAACAGCTAGGCCGGGACAATGAAGTAAGCCTTAAGTCTCAACAAATACTTCCCACTATGCCTTTTACAACACTATTAGCACTAGATTTCAAAATCAGCTGGAGAAAGTAAGAAATTAATAAATTAATAAGACTTTTTTTTTTTTTTTTTTTTTTTGGTGCCATCAAAATTAAATATTCCTTTCCCATCATAAATGAGCTCTATGACTTACCTAACTCTTCTATCACCTTGGCAGCATTCATTGAATCACTAGTTGCCTATCCCAGCAAATCTGGAAAGCTGGTAAAAATGTATCACTACCAGCAATGCCTTGATGAAGCAAGAGAGCTAATGAAAAGTGAACAATACTGGAATTCAGTATGTCCAAGAAGGCCTTAAACAGCCAGATTTGCCAATCTGCCAACAGCCAGATTTGTCTGTAGCTTTTATGAGTGAGAGTTTTACAGCAAAGAACTATCCAGTTTTCTATCTGGACTTGCACAGTTCTTTCAGACTTGTTATTTTTTCACAATTTCACATAATACATCAAATTAATTTCTCAGGAAGAAAAAAGAAAACCATAATCAGAGAAAACTTAGTTTCCTTTTTAATCAAAAGGCATTTAAAATATAGGAAAACAATACAACTTGCATGGCCCTCACCCCAAGAAGATTCAAGGACTAAGAGATAAGACATATAAGGAAGAGGCAAAAATGTTTACATAAATGGGGAAAGAAAAGATCCATAAGGAGGTAGTAATAATCTATAAATAATTTTGAGGTAACAATATAAATTAAGGGAATTCATGGTCTCAGAACAAAAGAATAAAAATGGTAACAGCAAGAGGAAGCTAAAGGAAGAACAGTTTCACCTCCAGATTCAGAGAAAAAATACATTAAATGGCAAAACTTACACCCAAAGAGAAGACGGTAGTGAAGGAAAGAAAGAAAGAAAAAAAAAAAAAAAAAAAGAGAAGTTTATAGTAACACTGCTCTAAAGCAAATTTCTTTGCAAAAATTTAAAGAAAAGAATCAGAAGCCATTCAGTTCATTAAATGAAGAATTTTCCTCCTCCTTGATTTGGAGATTTATGCGTAGACAGGAAGAAGTGTATGTATCTTCTTCTTGGAAAAATAAGACAAACTAACAAAGCTGAGGACACAAATGGCTTGAACATAAAACATTTTTAAAATGGAAATAAATCATAGTTATGTTATTTTCTTGTTTGTATTTTAGAATTCATATTGTAGTTCAAGTGCGATATTTTGTAAAAAGGTAAAAAGTAAAACAGAAACATTTTTTTTAAAAATATTTATATATTTCCTGATATCTGAATCTTATTTCTTCATAGAAGCTGCTAAACAAATGTTATTCTTGTTCTCAAACATTATTTTGAATCATATTATCAATTGAACATATTTTTAAAAAAAAACATAAAAAAAGTTCTTAACAGCAAGATAGGAAAGTTGCTGTTACAAAGGGTGAACTCAAAAGCTGAATAAATGTCAAGCTACAACAGTCCTTCTATTTATATTTTAAGAAGTCTGAAACATCTATCTCATGTTAATATGCTTATCTCTCAACTACCTACAATCACTTTTATCAGGTGATCTGATCCTGAAAAGAAAAATATCCATGTGAATTTCCCATAAATTTCTCTAAAATTACCTGGGATTTTTCACATTTCAATGATGATCAATAGACAAGTATGACTGACCTATATAACGTTCCAAGGAAAACGAGTAAGATTACTTGGATCTTACCATATTACAGGAGACAGAGGCTTTTAATTGCAAGAGATAAGCACAGAATTCTTCACGTGCATGCAAATGCCTGCAGGCAGAGATTTCCATTTATTTTCATTATTTTTATTATCCATTATATATTCCATTATTTATATTTTTCATTATTTCTTTTGGATAATTGAGGGCTTAGCTGACAGTTAATTTCATATATTCACCATGTTAAAGACATCATGGTAACTCAGCTTAAACACTAACTGGACAGATTTTGGCTAAATGCAAAGAAGAAATAGTGATTTTGCATCCAGATCAATCTTTTAATATGCCTTGTTCCTTTTCACCATTAAAACACATCTTTGCCTATCTTCTAACTCAATTTAAATCAGGTAGATTTCCATACTATTATCAGCCATCCACAAAATATTGTTTTCCAGTAATCTTTTTTACAGAAGTGCGGTTTCAGTTATCGAATTAGGACACTTCTTCTTCTTTTTTTTTTTTTTTTTTCCTTCATAATAGTTCCCCTCACCATATCTTAATCTTAAAAGTCAAAAGCGTCTGTATTTGTATACTAAATATTAGGTTTTAACAATAGCAAGGAAAAGCTATACACTGTCAAACTGTTTCTCTATTTTGACATTTTCTTAATAGCAAGTTTCAGCTTCCAAGATGCCTTCAATTTCTGTCAAAATGAAAAATTATTTAAATTGACAGAAAATTAAATGCACTGTAGGTCAGATAAAATGGGATAAACATGTATCTTCAACTACTTACCTTTGAAGAATTAACCCGCTATTCAGTTTGACTTTATGATTGGAGGCTGCAGGAAAAAATGCCTCCCTTAATCTTTTCCTTGCTGTAAATAAAAATATCTGTGTGCTTCATTTTATGAATTGATTGATTTGAATCTCCTACCTAGTAATAAGTTAGGAAAAAGTGGCCTAGTCCTTTATGAAATCAACATTGTACTCTATGCTTACACTTTATTAGCATCTAAGATCCTGTTAAAAATGATAATATTCAGTGGACAGGTTTTGGTAAATAAAATGATTGATACACAGTTAGTTGTTATAGACCACAATGTGTCAGAAAACTTATTCAACTGTAAGAAAATATGACTAAATAGCCTCTGCATGCTTTTGGGGATGCACTTGTAGGAAGCAAAGACTACTTCCTTTCCACAAATAATCAAATGAAAGAGTGAGAAGCAGAAAGTTTTCATCTTCTCTCACATCTCAACATCAGATCCTGTGTTTTGTCCTAGAGACTGGAGATAAAGACTGATTAGAACTCCCATTTCATTTCAAGACTGTAGAGCTTGACTATGTCTTCATATGTCCTTTGATCACAGATTTTTCCTCCCTACATTTTACTATTCCCATCTAATAAATTAGCAACAGGAATTTAGAACAGATGAGTATTAAAATATAATAAAGATATGCTCAATGCTGTTTTTTATTTAAGCATATTTAGTTAATTTGTTTAGTAGTCAGCGTGGATTCACCAAGGGAAAGTCATATTTGACGAACCTAAGAGCTTTCTACAATAGGATGACTGGCTGGAGGGATAAGGGGAGAGCCATGGTTGTTGTCTACCTTGACTTCAGCAAGGCTTTTGACACTGTCTCCCATAATATCCTCATAGGAAAGCTCTGGAAGTATTGTCTGGACATGTGCACAGTGACGTGGATTGAGAACCGGCAGGATGGCAGAGCTCAGAGGGTGGTTATAAATGGGTCTGAGTCCAGTTGGAGGCCTTTGTCCAATGCTGTCCCCCAGGGGTCAGTACTGGGCCAGGTGCTGTTCAATTTGTTCATTAATGACACGGATGAGGGTGCAGAGTGCACCTTACGCAAGTTTGCAGATGATACCAAGCTGGGTGGAGTGGCCGACACTTCGAAGGGCTGTGCTGCCATTCAGAGGGACCTGGACAGGCTGGAGAGTTGGGCTGAGGTTCAATAAGGACAAGTGCAGGGTCCTGCACCTGTATAGGAATAACCTCAGGCATCAATATAGATTAGGGGTTGACCTGCTGGAGAGCAGCTGCACAGGGAGAGACCTGGGAGTCCTGGCTGACAACAAGTTAATCATGACCAAGCAGTGAGCCCTCGTGAAGGGGGAATGTAGACAGGATGGGGCCAAGCTCTTTTCAGTTGTGGCCAATGATAGGACAACAGGCAATGTGTGTAAGTTGAAACACAGGAAGTTCTATCTCCATATTAGGAAGAATTTCTTTTCTGTGAGGGTGACAGAGCCCTGGAACAGGCTGGACAGGGAGGTTGTGGAGTCTCCTTCTCTGGAGGTCTTCAAAACCCACCTGCACGATACCCTGTGCCTCCTGTTCTGGATGGCCTTGTTAGAGAAGAGGGGTTGGACTAGATGATCTCTAAAGGTCCCTTCAAATCTCAACCATTCTATGATTCTGTGTAATTTAGCTTTGCATTGATTTAAAAGTTTCAAAATTTACTTTGATTACAAATTTGAATGTGCCCCCAAATACTTAAGTCTGAATGATATGGAATAGATACTTATTATGAAGTATTTTCTAAAATCGAACAAAAAATATTTCTACAAATGAAAAAAAAATCTGTTAGTTTGATGACTTTTAAAGCAGGCCTTTTGTTTTGAAAATGTCTGAGTATCATTTTGAATGTTGGCTTTTTTTTCTGATTTCTCAGTAATTGGAGGCATCCTTACCAGAGCTTAGGTTTTTATTTTGTGATATGCCTAGATAGACTAGATTGACACTTTTTTTTTCTCTTCAAAGGGTCAGGATTAGTTTATAAAAAGAAAAATGAAGGAAGAGACTATTATTGTTCGTTTGTAATAGATGTATGAAGACAGCATCCTGCTAGAGAGCTAAGCTGACCCTTTCTGAACTAAGAATTTGTGACTACAGCTTTTTCCTTGAAAGTGATTGAGACATTAAGCCACATGCAAGCCTGCTTAGCCTCAAGACAAAGCAGACAGCCTTGTACTTTCAGCATGATCAAAATAAAAAGTCTCATCTGTCTCTTTACAATGACAATAAACTAGGACACCTAAAATAGATGCTAATACACTCACCACCTTTTCACAGAATCCTTATTTTCTTAAAAGAAATTAGACATCATGGAATATGTCATACTTTTGCTAGACATGTATCTAAAATATTATGTTAATGTAACATTAATAAAAGATAGGCAATATCACCAGGGCTCTGTTTTAAAAGGGATAATGCTTATGTTAGAAATTTGCATCCTCTGCAATCAAACAGCTTTTAGAGTTTTCACTTTATAATTGGATATCACAACAAACCAGCATGTGTAAAACAATACAACTACCATGATTTAAGTGTCACTAAACATTAACATTAGGAACATTGAATTGTTACTGAATTAATGCTTTTGCAGTTTCCTGGATGTTCGATGTAAATCCTCTCAGTTGCATTGCAGAAGTCTCTGTCAGGGATTGGTTTATAGTTGTATGGTGTTATACAGAGACTAATGTATATGTAGCAGCCCGTGTCAACTGCCAAAGTCATCTTAGAAAAGGCTGACAGAGGAATCACTGAATCAATACATGCACTAAAAGGAAGGAAGATAAACCTCCAAGTGTCTATATTCTAGCACTATGCTCAAGTGTAGAGTGAATTCCACTGCATATAATTAATGCTTGAAATCCCTTCAGAATTCTGAATAAACATGTATTTCTCACTTTCCATAAGATAACTTCATTTGTCTGGAAGCAATAAAACAATAGGAATGATGGTCTGCAGCATCTGCAACACTTTGGTTTTTTACTCAAATAATTGCTAAACAATATATTTCCTGGACCTTTCTTCATCTGTTCTATACTTCTTCCCTCTATGGCTTTGTCTAGAAAATCTTCATCAGTGACTTTTTTTTCTGATTTCACCTCACTGCCATTATACATATGTATGTGGGTCAGTGAAAGGTGCAGGTCAGACCTGTAGTCAGACATACAGAAGTCAGGCTTTGGCTCCACAACCTTTATCCATCTCTTTGGGAATTTTAATTTTTAAGCTAAATTTTGAAAAACGCCAAATTACAATTCCACCATTATTTAAAGAAATTGCATTAAAAAAAAAAAAAAAGAATAAAAAGATACTAAAGAAAAAAAAGGAAAATATGTATGCGTCACACCTAGGTATTTTTTGATCCCCAGTGAACAAGCACTCTCTTCGCTTTCCTTTATGGATGAAACAAATATCTCGTACTGCTACAGAATGTTTTTGATATTTACCGTTTTTAGAAAGATGTACTGTCTCTCCCTTTCATCCAGAAAACTCTCTCTAACTCAAATTATATACAGGATCTATTCAAAATCAAAGAAAAATTTATTGTCATCATGATTTCAGAAGTTTCCAACCCTATCATCTGAAGGTGCCAGTGTACTGTAAAGAATGATAGAAGTACAATCCTTCTCTTTCAGGAGGTTTATTAAAGAAAGACGGTATTTAATGATGAAATAACATCTGAAAGCCAACAGCTTAGATCTCTTTCTCAGTCACAGCAATTCACAGGTCATTTTGTCCAACTATATTTAGTCTTTTCAGGCTTTCCAATTAAGAAAGATTTTTCCCAATTAAAGAAAAAAGGTTTTATATCATGCTACCTTTTCCTTTGTTAGGAAACTTAAATGACTAATCACAGTCTCTCTGTAACACTACCTTCCAGTCTTATTTTGTCTATTAGAGATGGACAAATAGAAAAAAAAAGTAGCAGAATATATAAATTCTAGTGTTGAACTTCATATATACTAAAATCCTTTAATTTCCAGCAAAATTCATGGTGCAACTTATAAGTTTAACTTCTCTATTGACAGCTTAGGGACAAAATGGATAATGTTTTGTTTTAAAAAAAAACAAACCTCAACAACAACATTGTGAAAATAGTTAAACATGTGAAACATCTGAAGCTTCAGATCATAAGCTACCTCCTCGTTGACACTAAGTGATTTTCTTTCTACTAGCTAGTAAAATCATTTACCCAATAACTCATCACAGATTACTCTCTTTCTATTCTATCTTTGAAAATCAATTTCTTTCCTACTTCATTTGCTGTGAGTATGGTTGTGTGTGCTGCATTTGATGTATTCAGATTTCCTACAGTAAATAATCCGAGGATCCTACTTATTTTGCATTCCTATGTTAACCATTGACTTCTTTTTTTAGAAGGAACTCATATAACTTATATTACAGATGGAACAAGTTGTTGATCTTTAAAATATTTTTTTCCTATTTTCTTTCTTTTTTTTTTTTTTTTCTAGAATAAAAACACCAACATTGTCCTGCATGCCTTATGATGTTTTCAGATTTTTTCTAATAAATAAGTTCGGAATGACTAGTATTTTCTTTTTTCTTTTTTTTTTTTTTCACTTTCATGATATCAATAAACAACTAAAGGGTAATTCTAGTTATTCCACAAATGTCCTAGTGGAGCAAAGCTGTGTGGACAAAAGTAGTGCACAGACCAACCTAGGAACACATATCTCTGCTTTGTTTCTTCCAAAACATAAAATATGTTTAAATGATCAAATTAGTTGTGACATTCATAAAGCCTAACTTCCTTTTCCTTCATAAAGCCTTGCCTATAGAATCATCTTTTATTTTTCCGATCCACAGCAATGAGCAGAAGTGATTTTCCCACAGTCGTTAACAAGTAAATGGAAAAATAAAAAAGGATTGCACCTCAGTACTTCTCTTCAGTGCTTTGCTCTGTCCACAGATTGATGTCTTTTGCGTCACTAATGTATATGTCATGCATATTTAGCCCTCAGCTGCCTTCCCTGGTTAACTTTCCCTTTTCCACACTAGTGTAACTACTCTTTTCTTCATTAACACTGCATTTTCCTGCATTCAACTCCATGCTTTTCACTTCAGCACACCCTGATTTAATTGTAGGTTTTTCTCTTTTGTTCTTTCAAATCCCTTTCTCATGCAGAATCTTTTTACCCCCCACCCCGTCTTATTCACCATGTATGTGTAAATGTGTATTTTATCCTTGAAATCTTCTCCCTCTTCCAGGGAGGTCTTCAAAACCCACCTGGATGCCACCCTGTGCCACATGCTCTAGGTGTGCCTGCTTGAGCAGGAAGGTTGGACTAGATGATCTGTAGAGGTCCCTTCCAACCTTAAATATTCTGAAATATTCTTTTCTCTGTCCTCAATTCAAGTCCTATGATAACTCCAATAGCATTTCCAGTCTTTTCTACAAGAACTATCAAGTAGTAGTAAAAATAAATTATTTAAAATATATCCACCCAATGGAATTGTACATCTGCAGTATGTCAGCACTCTTATTGTACCCATGCCTGAAAATTTTAAAGAAAAAAAAAAAAAAAAAGGGAAGAAAATCCTTTCCAAGATAATAAATAAATTCATCTCTTTTCTCTGTTTTATGTTTGCTGCTTTGTGATTTCAAAACTTTGGCAACTTATTTTCTCTACCACACAATCTATGCAGCCACTTACAGACTTTGCAGTAAATAAACTTAAAACTGAACTACCAAGTCTATAAACAGGTTACTTAACAGGACAAAACAACACCTCTCCGTCCCACCTGCTCTTGCAAAACTTGTTTTTTCATCAAGCAAAATGTCTATACTCCTCCAAAAAATAAGTTCAACACATCTTTCTACTTGTATGCCTTTCTTATCTTTCACTTGACTAAATACTATTAAAAATGAATTGAATAGAGTTTTTCTCAATTTAATTTAGTTTTGTTATTTAAAGTATAGTATTACGTATAACAGATCTCAAGGTTTGGTTAAAGACAGCAGTAATATATAGTGTACTATGTTGGAAGGAAACAAGGGAATACTGCATATACTAACATTTAAAAGAGTAGTACATGTTTCTTTCCAAAACACATTTCAAATTCCAAAGGGATATTATATATTCAATTGCAGAACTATCTGAAAAATCAGGCAGTAAACAACAGCACAATCCCATCTCACAGCTCCAGATAGTTGACAAATTTATTACTCAGCAGTGCTTTATGTTTGCTAATTTTAATATTTAATTACATGTGATACCAGAAAATAGTTGACATAATCAGTTAGCACTAATCTATGAGGAAACCTAAACCTTTTCATAAACTCTTTCATACCTCTCCCTACAGTCTATAATGTCCTCCCACAGCTTAAATTACCACATTTTTTTGGATTTTAAATTTCTTCCTGTCACATAGAGTCATAGAATTATAGAATCCTTAAGGTTGGAAGGAACTTCTAAAGGTCATCTGATTCAACTTCCCTGAACACACAGGATCACCTAGAGCACATGGTACACGATTGTGTCCAAGTGGGTTTTGAATATCTCCAGAGAAGGAGATTCCACCATTCCCCTTGGCAGCCTCTTCCAGTGCTCTGTCACTCTCACTGTTAAGAAATTTTAAAAAGTTCCTGTGGAACTTTTGGTACTTGAGTTTGTGGCCATTTTCTCTAGTTCTATCAGTGGCCACCACTGAAAAGAGGCCAGCTACATCCTCCTCACTGCCTCACTTGAGGTATTTATAGACATTGATCAGATGCCCCCTCAGTCTTCTCTTCTTCAGGCTGAACATGCCCAGCTCTCTCAGCCTTTGCTCATAGGTTCCAGGCCCCTAATCATCCATGTAGTATAGCACAGAACTCTTTCTAGCAGCTCCACATCTCTCTTGTACTGGGCAGCCCAGAACTGGACACAGTAGAACAGATGTCGCCTCAAGAGGGCTGAGTAGAGGAGGATGATCACCTTCCTTGACCTGCTGGAGATGCTCTTCTTAATGCATCCCAGGATACCATTGGGCTTCTTGGCCACCAGGGCAATGCCGCCTCATGGTCAGCTTGTCGTCCACCATAACGCCTAGGTCCCTCTCTGTGGGGCTGCTCTCCAGAAGGTCACTCCCCAGGGTTATAGTGTCGAGGGTTATTCATCCCCAAGGTCAAGACCCTGCACTTCTCTTGTTGAATTTCACAAGGTTTCTCACTGCTCAGTTGTCCAGCCTGTCCAGGTCCCTCTGGATGGCAGCACAGTCCTCTTGGGTATTAGCTACTCCTCCCAGTTTGGTATCATCAGCAAACTTGTTGAGGGAGCACTCCATCCCTTCATCCGGGTCACTGATGGATAAATTGAACAGGACTGGACCGAGAACTGACCCCTGGGGACACCGCTAACTACAGGCCTCTAACTGGACTCAGCGTCACTGATCACAACCCTCTGAGTTCTGCCATCCATCCAGTTCTCGCTCCACACATCTGGAGCTTGCCTGAGAGGATGTTCTGAGGGATGGTGTCAAAACCTTTGCTCAGTTCCATATAGATAACATCCACCGCTCTTCCCTCATCTATCCAGCCAGTCACTCCATCACAGAAGGCTATCAGGTTAGTCCAGCATGATTTCCCCTTGGTGAATCCATGCTGGCTATTCCTGATCACTTTCTTGCTCCCCATGCACTTGGACACAACATCCAAGATGAGCTCCATCACTTTCCTAGGGATGGAGGTGAGACTGACTGGCCTGTAGTTGCCTGGGTCCTCCTTGCCCTTTTCAAGACTGGTGTGACATTGGCTTTCTTCTAGCCCTCAGGCACCTCCTCTGTTCTCCACAAGCTTTTAAGGATGATGGAGAGAGGCTTAGCTATAACATCTCATGCCGCACTCTCGGGTGCATCTCATCTGGGCCCATGGATTTGCTGGTATCAAGTTTCCTTAAATGCTCTCTGACCTTCCTCTACCCAGGGCAAATCTTCCTCTCTTTAGGCTTCTTCTCTTGTCCCTAGGGTCTGGGATTCCAGACAGCTGGACACTGAAGCAAAGAATGCATTCAGCAACTCTAGTTTTTCTGTGTTTTTCTCAGGACACTCACCCCGTTCACCAGCGGACCCACATTCTCCATAATCTTCCTTTTGCCAGTGATATATTTGAAGAAGCTCTTATTATTTTTAACATCCCTAGCCAGATTTTGTTCCAAGCATGCCTTAGCTTTCCTTGCTGGATCCCTGCATTCCCTGACAACATTCCTGTATTTCTCCCAAGGGGCCTATCCTGTCTTCCACATTCTGTTTACTGCTTTCATCTGCTTCATTTTTGCCAGGAGATTACTGTTCATCCACGTAGGCTTCCTGTCCCTTCCTCCTCCTTCCCCACCAACTTGAAGTGGTCCCGCCCCCCTACTTCTTACTCACAAGGATGCACCGTTGTTGAGCATGGAGGAAAGGTTGCTTGAAAACTAACCAGCTGTCTTGGGCTCCAATTCCTTTTCCTAAAACTTCTCCTGTCAATAACTCTCCAAATCATAAATGCTAACATAGGAGCAAAAATGTGTGCAGACAAGTAGTTAAAAAGATGATTACTGCAAATGTCACAGAGTCCTGTAAGGAATTCACCAATGTCTTCCATAGACTAATCTACTAGAAAGCTGAATATCAAATTAAACGCAGCAGGTAAGTAATATTCATTACCCATTCAGTAAGCAAATTATTAGTTTAAATTAAAATTTAGCTGATTTGTGTAAAATTCTGGGTACTACTGCAGTGTACAAAAAACCTAAATATATATTTTTTTTTTCATAGCTGAAATAGATCAAGTATGTCAGAGTACAGACACAGTATAGTCCATGGAGTTTAAATAAAATGCATTATGACTATCACCCAATAAAATATGCTGGTAGTGTTGCAGGTGAATTAAGATGAAAGAGCTACATAGTCAAAATAAGCTAGATGTTAACTGCTAGCATGTTTCATTTCACTTTTCAAATGTTTTGATCCAATTCTGGAAACCAGAAAAAAATGGAAATATCCAATTGCAGTTGATTTCCATAAAGCTAAGTAGATAGTGATATGAGGGAAAGGGTGCATGGAGAGAACTTTAGGCAGTTCCTATTATTTTTATTGAGGCTACTGACCTTCAAAATCAGGCCATTTTAAAAGAGTGAAAGGAAAAGGTATTAGTCATGAAATTTTCAAAATACAGAATTCACCTCATAGAAAACTTGACTAGATGTAAGACAAATAGTGCTGACATAAGTGCTGAATCACATATTTAAAACACATAGAGATGTCTATTTTACAGTTTGAATTTAGCAGGTTTTATACATGGAATGAAATATATAACAAAGTTAATTTTAAATCTACTTATCTATGACCTTTAAAGCAAGTAGTGGAAAATGTCATTGACTGGCAATAGAAAATGTAGATTTAAATAGGTTAAACACCAATATGTTAAAGAAATAACTAATTCTGTACAAGAATGCATGGCAAATAACAGAGGAGTACCAACCAGACAGTATTTCCTAAAATATGGCTACAGAAAACGTATACCTAGACAAAACAATAATATATAGATTATTCTTTTTAGTTCTCCCATGATTTGTTTCACACTTGCAACAAGAGAAAAAGATGTCTTATTCATAAGCTTGAAATATTTTAGTAAATTATATAATATTATTCAGTGTAGCCAAAATCACAAACATATGGTAGCCAAATGGTATCTAAATCAACTGAAAAATATGTAAAATGGAAATTTTATCAAGTTAGTAAACTAATCAATATCACTTGAAAATTATATTATTAAAATATGCCTTTCATATTGAAAGGTATCCTGAAAAAAAAGAATAGAAATGTGATGTTTACACTCAGGAATGTTCTGTTCTTTGCATATATAAACTTTAGTGGCCACCTTCCTATTTCTAGCCCACTTCTTCCAGGAGCTAAATTATGAATTTCTGTTGAAACTTGCAATACCAGAAATTATAATACATAAGATCACACTCTCTTTTTCAAATATGGTACTTCAATTACCATAATATGGATTATTACGGTCCCAAGATGCAGAAGTGCATTGTGATAAATATGGAAAAGGCCATTTTGAGGAAGACTTATTTAGAATAAGAAATACAATTATAAAACATGCGCAGCTGGAAAAAAAATCAATCATCACCAAGGTAGTAATTATTAACTCCACGTCAGAACAATCAAAACAAAAGCTACAGAACAGTCATCCAGAAAGAATTCTGCTACTCTTTGAAATGCAGTACATCTAAATAGAAACATTTAAGTGGCTTTGAAATGAGACACTATTACAGCTATAGCTATTTAATTATCATTTCAAAGTTTTAAAACCTTTCTAGGATAATTTAAAATCACTAAAACAGAAATGTGAAGATGTATGAATATGACTACATTGAAAGAAAAGGAGGTATTATTTCAATTGCATGATCATGACAATGCGAGGTTGAAGACAATATGTACTCAAAAGCAGTTTCTCTGAATCTATCATCCATGGACACATTATTAATAAAAATGCTGCAGGGCTTTCTCTTTGGTAGCTTCAAACCTGACAGATTATACTGGGCAATAAACAAGTCCATGGATAAGAGAGATACTTCCAAGTGAGGTCTGAAACTCTGTTTTGAAATTACTTGTACTATGTGCAAGTAACCGAGGGAGTGCCTCGGTTAAATAAGAGAAGTTCAATGTGAAGTCTACTCTGATTAGCTTAACAGACTTTGAATAAATTCAAAGAAACAAAATAAAAAAGCCCATGAGGATAAATTGTGTTTACAAAGACGAGAGGATATTGACATGATTTGCCCAAATCATCTGAAAGCTTCCCAACAAACTGTTAGCTGCAGAAAACAGGTAAGAACATTTCCAATTCATAATAAAATATTTCCATATCTGTCTTAAATCATTTTAAGATATCAATACCTGTTGAATGGCAAGCTTTTCCCCTTCATTATTCCATTCTAGAACAACCACTAACCCCTGAAATGCATAGGATGACTTACGACCATATTGTTTTTTATTGCAATGAAAATTTGTATAGCAATTTTCCAGACATGAATAGCGAAATCTATTTTAAATTATCCAAAAACTTGAACAAATGCAGAATAACTCAACATCTATTACAGTGAATGATTTGTAATGCAAATGGTGCACCACCATTCCCATGTTTATGGGAAGGCTAGCGAGAAGTCTAAGAAAAAGAATAGCCTCGATAAAAGACTGCTATTGATATTTACGAATCCAATCATAAAGTAGCATTGTCTTTTACAGGATTTGGATATCCCAGAAATCCAAATTCATATTCAGTCTTTTAAAACACAAACTTGTTATCAAAGTATCAAGAGAAAGGTAGGAACAATGAATAGGCTCTTAATACTAAAACACAAACAATTGTAACTGATTTCTCTTTCTTTTCTCTTAAAAGGACCGTGAATGCTGCAGGTACCTGTCAGAAACCTCTGATGAGTAATGAGACCAGCTTCAGCGTCCTATTCTAATTCTGAGTTAACAGTTCACTCGAGTGGTGGACTTAAAATTGTCTAAAGTATCTTAAAAAACTTAATGTCAGTTGTCAAACTTTTGCTCACCAGGGCAATTTTATAAATGCAATATCAATAGAAATACTGACTAAGACTAACCTGTAAACTTCTAATTCTAGTAAACATTGTCATATGTGTGTATTTTGAATGCACTTTCCTCATCATCAATTTAGATACATCAGTGTAACTTTTTCTCCCACGTAAGAATTGTCATAGTGTATGCAATTATAATGTATATTTTACTTGTTACAGCATTTTTTTTTATTTAAGGATTTTTTAAAGGATTTTATTTAAGGATTTATTTTATTTTATTTAAGGATTTATTTAATTTAGAAAAAAATGTATTATGTGTATTTTTTTTCTTTTTCTTTTTTTTTTTTTTTTTCTTTTATATTTCATATTAAAAATTCCAGGACAGGGTAACCTTGATGCATGCATTCATCTCTTCACCTTCGATACATGTTTTTGTACAGAGCATTAATCATTGTGACTGCTAAATTAGCCTTATTAGATTTCTATCTATGTGTTTAAAAATAGCAGTGCAGTCAGAGAGCATTTTAAGCAGAAGTGCATACAGAAATCCAAAATCTGCTAAAAGTTAGTTTCAGGAATTAAAACATATTAGATAAATACCACAACACCCTCAATTGCAAGTGGAGTATTGTGCACAAAATAAGTTTTGCAAAGCTTCCTCTGGACAAAATCCCTCCCTACCTGCCTTACTAACCTTCCTTACATTTCTGACTTCCTACTGCATTTTCATTTTTCCCTTCAAGCCCATTTTAGCCCAAGAATATTCTCCTCCTTTGGTCTCTTCTGCCTCTTCCCACCTCCCACAATATTTATCTCTAATAAACTGTTTCTTTTCAAGGTGCAAAAATGAATTTGCTAAGTAACTGCATGGTGGGCACACGCAGAGAAACACTGTTTGAGTTGTAAAACCCAACATGACTTTATACGTATTTCCCTAAGTTGAAGAGATATACAATGTATATTTCTATGTAAAGTTTCTTGATCTCTATCAGCCAGTTTTCTACATCAGATATGTCAGTGTGTGTACGTATGTGTGTGTGTGTGTGTGTGTGCGCATAAAGATTTCTATAGACTTGCAACCAAGACAATAGAAAACAAGCAAGAAATGTTATTCATTGCACTATTTCTATCAATTATAGAAAATAAGTAGGTGCTGTGGAAACAAAGATACAAGTCAAGAAATCAGAGGCTACTAGAAATCACAGAATCACAGAATCACAGAATATTTAACGTTGGAAGGGACCTCTAGAGATCATCTAGTCCAACCTTCCTGCTCAAGCAGGCACACCTAAAGCATGTGGCACAGGGTGGCATCCAGGTGGGTTTTGAAGACCTCCAGCGTAGGAGACTCCACAACCCCCCTGGGCAGCCTGTTCCACTGCTCTGTCACCCTAACAGTAAAGAAGTTGCTCCTCACCTGGAGACGGAACTTCTTGTGCTTCAGCTTGTGGCCATTACCCCTCATCCTATCGCTGGCCACCAGTGAGAACAGCTTGTCCCCTTCTTCCCTGCATTCTCCCTTCCTGAACTTATGCACATTAATCAGACCCCCTCTGTGCCTTCTCTTCTCCAAAGAAAACAGGCCCAGCTCACTCAGCCTCTCTTCATATGAGAGATGTTCCATTCCCTTAATCATCCTGGTTGCTCTTCTCTGGACCCTCTCGAGAAGCTCCACGTCCCTCTTATACTGGGGAGCCCAGAATTACACACAGTAAGCCCAGAGCTGCACACAGTAACATATCTGAAATATCTGTAAGAATAGCTGAATTGAGATGTTGAGAATTAATTTCCTCTAGAGCATGCAAAGGTTAAAGTCAATTGTTCATGTTTTGTAAATTAAATTATTTCTGGCAATTTTCCTATCTTATTTGTTTTCCCAATCTACAGCTTCCTAGTTCACAAGATGATGTTAATATATTCACAACAGAGTTATGAAACTACTACAAAATTCCTTCAGAAAATTAATTTCAAATCATTGTTATGACCCCGGAAGCTCTGATCTTAATGTCTAGGCTTATTTAATTGGAAATTGAAACTTATTAATTGGGAATTGAAACTTATCATGGTGATCAATCTGTCCACTGAAAAAGCAGCCCAGAAAATGCTCTAGACTACTGCAGTGAACTAAATAAAATTCTCAAACTATTTTAGAAAAAAATGATTCCGCAAATAATTTTAAAATAATCATTCACTTATGTAAATCACACTCTGCTTTCATACAATTCTCAAGCAGAGGATGCAAGTGTTTATTGTATATATTATTAGTCACAAATTATTCACCTGGTTGCAATCGCCTCCTCATTTGAACTGAAACAAGAGATTAAGCAAATCTTACAGCTGTCTCACTTCAATATAAACTTCACTAGCCTGCCCTTTTCACTCTTTCTTTTCCACTCCAGAAAGCAACTTTAATTCTTGTTAGGACCCATCTTGGATAGATTCAATGGAAAACATTAATATTCACTTTCACTGATGACCCATAACAATAACAGTAATAAATAACACTGGTAAACCTTACATTAAGATATTAAATGAGACAATACAGCAATACAAATTACAAAATAATTTCATTTGCATAAATATATTCAATGACAGGAAAAAAAAAAATAACAGGTAGTATCAAACATAGAAAAATGCCATTAAATATGTCATCTGAAGGATAGAGCAGGAAGATTTCTACTTAGGTCTTTTGATTTTATATTGTCTCTATATAAAGAATTATTTATGTCTGTTTAAAGACAGAAGTAAAATAAGAATGAAAATATAAATCAACGAAACTATAGAAATTTATGTAATATTTTTGTGACTTTGAAATGAAAATGATTTTATATTGACTTGAATAATGTCTGTACTTCTGAAGGCAAGAGTCTTCAAGTGATTACTTTTAGCTAGCATGATGCAGATGATTTGTTTATCTGTCATTAAGCTCAACTGTACCATCTTTCACTATAAGATCCTAAGCATTGTTAATGTCAGTCAGTATCACCAGAGAAGTTTCTGGCTTCTTTTGGTCTGCATGAATTCTGAAAATACTCTTTCTAAGCAATAATTTTCCACTACTGTGTCCCTGATTTCGATCCATCCTGTTATCACATCATGGGTCTTGGTATTTTTTCTATATTTCTACATCTAAGGTTTCTGGAAACAAAATTTAGATAGATAATGGGTGCTCTGGCTATTTTAAAATACATCCTGAAAGGAAATGTTCCACAGACAATAGTTCTTTTAAGAGACTGACATCTCTTAAAAGTCTGACATAAGGGTCTTTTTAATTTTTTTTTTAATTTTTTTTTTAAATTTCCTTCTTGAAAAGACAAGATATCAAAGAAATGATGAACAACCAACTGTAAACATAACCACACCAAAACCAACAATGTTAAATTACCTCATCTCTTGAAATTCATAAATACAGAGGATCTCTGATTATGTGAATAGCACTTTAATTTCTGTGAGTAGCAAAAGAAGACACAACATATCACACTGCATAATGAACTTGCAACATTTTTAACACTGCATCTAAGAAAAATACGGTGATAAAGTCATCATTTAAATTAACTCTGCCCTGAGTCCTCACAAGAATCCATGGAAACTTATTCTGGTTCAAAGTAGTGGTTAATATACAAGCCCAGTTAAGATGCATGGAAGTACAGCCCTTTGTAATAGTGAATTTTCCTTTTGAGAAGTTTGTCTTTTGAGAAGGACCCCCACCCTAAACCAGATGAGGACCCAGAAAAGTGATCCTTGTTTTCTGCAAGAAGGATAATAGCATGGAGCACTTGTGCTAATTCCCAAGACTTCTTTGGGGAGGAAGAGATACCAGCTTCACAAAAATGATAAATCAGTTCCATTTTCTTGAATCCTACCATGATTTGTTATTACCCGTGAGACTTTCCATAATGATGATTTATGTTGCAGTAGGGAGAATTTCCCAATAAATTTTGATACTCAATTAAAAGAGGAAGTTGGCAATATGTGCAGCTAGATGTACTCAACTGATCACTCAATATTTATATGATTTCATTTCATGTCATAAAGATAATAAACCTCAGAGTAAAAATACTTTTTTTTTCCAAACGCATATGATTGAGAATGTGCTAAAAAAAAAAAGTCTTTAATTCATTCAATGTAAATAAAATGGAAAACAGGCCTCAAAATTTAGATATATACAAACACATGCGGAGGTACAAAGATATTTCAACATTGTGTTAAAATATTTGCAAACCTGTCTTAAAAAAATACTGTTAATACTGACAAAATTTTGTGGAATTTTGCTTTATTTTTAAATCTGAGAGATTAATAACAAAATGTAGAAATGGTTCAAAACAGAGAAAGCTAAAAGTCTGTATCAGTGTATCAGAGGGCATATGGGTAAAATTTAGTTGAAGAGAAACTGCATTTCTTCATTTCCCAAAAACTCTTGCTGGTAAACAGCCTTGTGATACTATTTCCTGTCACTCATGCTTTCATTAAGACTGTCAGCCATGGGAAACTTTGCCATTCACACACAAACTGTTTACTTTCTTTTTTCTCTCTCAGCTCCCCCATCGGAAAATGATGGTGAAAGCCAGCTCTGTTAAAAGTTATTATATTTTTTAAAAGAAGCATTTAAAGATATAATTGATAATGTCAAGAAGATAGTATACAGAATAAAATAATTTGTGATACCTATCAAACTAATTAAAACTGTAAATTAGACAGATTAAAGAGATTATTATTCATAGCTGTGTTTAGATTAAATAATAGATTCAAAAACATTATGAGAGTCTTTATAAATATAATAAAAGTGTTTGTATCTAGAAGAGAAATTGCTAGGAAGAAATACTGCTTTTAAAAATAATATTTAGGAAATAAAAATATTTTCAAATATTTTCAAAAAAAAATATTTCCCTGAAACATATCACTCTGTTTCTCCTGAATTATGGAAGAAAACCAGCAAAAGAATAACTTTCCTTTACAGATTACAATTTTATAATTTAATATGCACACAGATTTGCAACCATTGTTCATTTTAAAGGCAGAAGAGGAGGTTGGATTTAGCTGTATCTGAAATTATGTGCTAAGTAATGAAAAAATAGAAATAGATTGAAGAACATATTAAAATATTCCTTGCTCAAATGCATTTATATTTTAATATGCATAAAAGAAAATATAGAATTAATTTGAGCTGAGTTAATCTCTTTCAAAGATTAAATTAATCCCTTTGAAAAGGAAAAAAAAAATGTTCAAAAATATGTATTTTACTCTTAATAACTACTTCACTTGAGAATTATATCTTTATCAGAATTGTATGCACTTTTTACTTAAAAAACCTTAATATAAGTATCATACAAAAAAAAAAGTGGAGAAATACTATGAGAGAACAGCAACAACAACAAAAAACTAGTGACAAGGAGAAAAGAAATCACAGCAATTGTACAAAAAGAATATTTGTCAAACTCCAGCTAATTGAAACAGCTAATCTATAATGAGCACAGAACTAGTAACTACAATGCATTTAGTTTTTCAAAGAGATGTTTCTAAAAGTGCCTTTCTCTTTTTTAAAAACATAGAATTGAAATCTACATTACCAGAAAACTTCTTACAGGTGTAAGACAGTAAGAAAAGTATATGCTTTGACTGTGGTCAGTTAACTGTAAATGAGAAGTCTGAGATCAAATTATATTGCATGGTTAAATAACAGTGCCACTGACGTCATTTACAAACCCAGTACTAACATGGAGAGAAGGAAAGACAAATCATATATAGAAGTCACAAGATGGAAGAGATGTTTATCTCACCTAAATTCACCTAAATTCATTCAGCTGCATAATATGTGTAACTGAGTTCAGTACTCACAGTCAAGGAACCATTTTACAAACAATAGAAATAAAAACAATTGGGTAATTCCATGCAATTCATCTAAAGCTCACAGAGAGATGCCAGTTAGTCAGAAGAATGAGCCTTACAAGTGCCATTAAAGAGAGCTTAGTCTCCTCATGATTTGTAGAAATCTACAGGAAAAAAAAAATGTGAAAGAAAGAGGCATGGTAATACCACTTGGCAGAGCAAGTTCTGCCTTGAAAAGACAGCATATCACTGTCATGTAGAAGCTATCTAAGACTGCATTCCACACTGGTACAATTATGTAGCAAGTTCCAATGATGACAGCAGTTTCAGAATCATAAATTAAGATAAGCCATAAGGCAATTGAAACAACTGAAAAAAAAAATACAACTGAAAAGGAAAAAAAACAAAAAAAAACAGAAGCTGTAAAATTGTACAGAAAACACATATCTTTATTATTATTATTATTATTATTATTATTATTATTATTATTATTATTATTATTATTATTATTATTATTATTCAGGTTTAGGTTTTTATTATTTCATATTGTTTTTATTATTTTAAGTTTTTATTCTTGCTAGAAATATAGCTGGGTATTTCATTTAAGAAGAGTTAACATACACAGATAACAGTTTGAGAAAATCTACAAAGTAAATGGAGATTTTAAAATTTCATTCCAAAACCATAACAACACATTACTTTTTGTTTAGAAAAGGAAAAAAAAAAAGGCATTGTAAAAATCTAATCAATTTAGAAATTTGGAGAATTTTGTTTGATATTTTACTTCTGGAAATATTCAGAAATAACTATTTGTATCCATGTCCACAATATCAACATGGGATTTCACAAGAGCTCTCAAAAAAGAGATCAAGCAATGCCACCTCTCAGATTCATTTAATCGGTCTCTCTGACGATGCTCAAAGACAATATTGTAGCAGCTTATGCTCATTTAACATTTGGAAGACTGTTTTCCTTTCCTCATTCCCCACAGCCATATGGATTAAAAACTCATTTATTTCTCTTTGTTATGAAAACACAATCTGAAGCAGAAGCATGTAGCAAATTCAAAAAGAAGGATAATTATGCAACAAGTAAGCGACTGCATAATCTCATTATACCATAGATGGAGTTTGACAATAACAGAGTGACAAGAACATTTAGAATTAAAAACCAACAAAATTAAAATGCGTAAAATGAAATACATTTTAACACAGTGCTTAACTGCACCAGGAAACTACTGAAGCCCAAAGATTAGTTGTTTGAAATGAAGAATTTCTTCTTCATCTGTATAAAAGAAGGATAGAAGTAACAATTCACAGGATAAAATCACAGCTTTCAGTCCAGGCTGGT
The DNA here is from genome assembly GCF_003342845.1 of Nothoprocta perdicaria. NCBI lineage: Eukaryota > Metazoa > Chordata > Aves > Tinamiformes > Tinamidae > Nothoprocta > Nothoprocta perdicaria. Next base: position 1,157,786 of record NW_020454250.1, read on the forward strand.
AATCATTGTGGATCAAGGAAAGCTGCAATCGTGGGGTAGGAAGTAAAATTATCATTCAGTGTTCTGTGTGGATTTTGGATATTCCTTCATATAGATATCAAGAATCTCACTAGAATCCCATTTACAATCCACATTAATAGGAGTTAAATAGATTGCAACATCAGAAACTAGATTCTGAATTACAGAAGAACAACAGTAAAACTCTGTATTAATTGATTCTTGCTGATTTTTTTTCTTATAATTTCAGGGATCTGTTTGGTTTAGATTTTTATTTCTTTATGTTGCTTCTTTCTCTTACTAAAATCAGATTAAATGCTCCAGAAAAATATAGTTTTTTTTTTTGTTTGGTTTTTTTTTTTTTTTTTTTTTTTTTTTTTTTTTTTGCTAATTAAAATTAAGTTTAATATACTAACATCAATACCTTGGGAAAACAACCTTGCCATACATAATTTAAAAGATTTTTAGTCTTCAAAATATATGCTTGCAGCTCTTAATGGAATAATGCTAAGAATAGATTTTTGCTGTTTGTTTGCTTTTTAAGGTCCTTCGTCTTGTCAAAAACTAAATCAGGTTTTATGTTTAATTATTTAAACTTTTTTGCTGTTGCTCTTTACATTTCACTGGTTTGCTTGATGTGTGTTCGCAACAATATATGGAATAATTACTTTATCTCTTCCTAAACTTCTACCCAACTTCTAAGATTAAAGGAACATACCCAAATGCTTTCTTCCTGACGATACTGCTTCCAGTTTCTCCCACTGTCACTGAACATCAGCAAGTAGCTGGTTACCCAGTCAGAGCTCCCATATCCACCTTGAGTAGCAACAGCAGTAATCTCTGTTCGTTCACCAAGGTCAATCTGAAGCCACTGGTATTTATTGGACACAAGAGGAGACCAACCACCGGCACCTTAAAAGGGGAAAAAAAATCATTGAAAATTATTATTAATAAACGTAAGTTACCATGAATTTTTTATGATTCAAGATGTATGCAATCTGGCTTGATACTACTTGTCAATTAGCATAAAAAAAGCATATGGATTACTTGGCTGTATGCAGACACTTAAGTCTATAACAAGTCAGACTGAATTTTCTTTATTCTTTATCTCTCTCCAAAATTAAATTTTGTTATGGATTCTTCTGAGTAACTTTTATGCAATTTAGTAATGCTCTTCCAGTACTTAAAGTAGATTTTTATTTGCTTCATAGAATTCTATTTTTATTACTTCCTAAGGGCTAGAGAAACTATTGAGGTTTCTTCCAACCTGAATGACTGTGTGCTTTTGTGTTTAACAAGGGCTGGATATACAGGTGTATATATGAAGCAAGAATGCAAAAGGTGATAAGCTTGTGAGTCTCTTTCAAAACATGCAATTTGTACACAAAACAGTGACATGTGTGAAATCTACACATGAATACTTCCAATCAGGAGATCACACAGAATCACAGAATGGTTGATGTTGGAAGAGACCTCTAGAGATCATCTTAATACACATTGATAAGATCCTGTCCCAGTCTTCTCTTCCCTAGGCTAAACAGGCCCAGCTCACTTAGTCTTTCCTCATAAGATTAAGGTTCCTCATAAGATTAAGGTTCAAGTACCTTAATCATCTTTGTCACTCTGCAATGGACCTCTCTAGCAGCTCCACATCCTTCTTATCCTGGGGAGCCCAGAACAGCACACAATACTCCAGACGCGGCCTCCTCAGAGCTGAGAAGAGGGGCAGGATCCCCTCCCTCCACCTGTTGGCAACACTGCTCTTGATATAGTCCAGGACCCCATTGGCCTTCTTGGCCATGAGTGTCAGCCCCTCCACCCAATTTGGTATCATCTGCAAACTTGCTGAAGTTTGCAGCAAGTCAAAGAAAAAACAGAGGTGAACAGAAGTTAAGGCATTATAAACAGAAGTTGAGGCATTACAAAGGCTTGCTTGAGGTGAGAGAGAGTTACCACTTTCAGGATGGATATGTACAGAATCTACTTCACAATTCCCTTGGCAACACAATCTGCTTATCTGCTCTTCTAAATACACTAATGAGAGTAAATGAAGAGTGGAGCAGAATGGAGACACCATGGCCAAACTTTGTTGACTTCCCTGCCGAGCTAGTGACTTGATTGTGCCATTGTGCCACAATGAGCTAATGAAGAATGGGGCGAAGTGAAGATACAGCAGCCAAACTCTGTTATACTCCCTGTAGAGGTGGCAACCTGGTGTTACTGTGCAGCTGATAAGCCACATAGTATAATAAGGTGTCTGGTGCTGGGCCAACAATGGTGGCAGCTCAGTCCCTTCCAATGGACTTTGCTCAAACTTCTCCTCATTCTAATCTCATTATAATACCAATACAAAATCCCATCTGCAAGAGACGGTTTTGAACTGTGTCTGTCTCGACGTTGTTGCCTTGTTGCACCATTTAGAAGACCGGGACATCAGCTCAAGATGCGAACAATGGCATTCTTGTTTGATGTGATTATCTCAACATTGTTGCCCCACCACTCACACTTCTTGACTGAGGCATCCTGTCTCCAAAAAGCCTGTAATATCATCTCGAGGATCTATGACTTTTGGGGCTAACAATGCCCAGCAATGCCTGCCAAGTGGAACGGGCAGTCAAGGTGGGGGGAAGGGGAGCACCAGAGCACACAGCAGTATGACACAAACTACACGTACCAGAAATCTTCATGCAGGCTGACTCTTTGCGAACTGGAACAATATAAGGACTATTATTTTCTCCATGGAGAGAGGCCTCCTTCCTTTTCATCTGCACTGTGCGACTTCTTCAACTGCGCACTGAGTAAATTGCTGCTTCTTCATCTTCTTCTGAACTCTCTCAAGAGATCATCAGCCACACCAAGAGCAGCCTCTTCTCCTTCAAGAGACTATCACTTGCACCAAGGTGGAACTGAAGAAATGTAGCTGGACCGGTGTTGATGGTAACTATAATCTTGCTTCATCTCTCTCTCCCGCTTACTTGCTTATCTTTTTTTCCTTTTCTCCCTCTTCTCTTTCTTTTACCATGATTATGGGAATAGAGCTCACAAGGTTGTATGACATTTGATCTTGTTTTTCTCTTAATCTCATGCTTGGGGTCATATTGAAACCTCCCCTTACAGTGGATCAGGACAGTATCCTAGAAGTTACCCGCTTCCAAGGAATCCTCATTGGGCATGCTATCTAGATTTTTGATTAACTCAGGTAACTTTTTAAGCCAATCAACCATTTGTACACTAGGCACTATCTAAGAACCCCACATTGTAGTACAGAATTTCCTATACTGGCATCTGAAACCTGTTCTCTAAATGTTGCATTTGAATAAATTGTGCTATTTGTGAACTTGACTACTTGTTTTGAAGGTGATCGGACCAACACAGAGCAGACTGTTCGTGAACCTGATACTGCCACAGTCGGGCCTATAGTTACTACAGTATTTGATATCCCTGAGTCCAGCCGTTCCCAGTCCCTTTAACCTTTGAGGATTGGCTGGAACACAAGAGGATTAATCTCTTTCCAAATTTCTGTCCCCCTCCCTCATTAAACTGCAACAGTCCCCTCATCCAAGTCATTGACGAAAAAATTGAACAGCATTGGGCCCAGTACTGACCACTGGGGAACACCACTGGCCACAGACCTCCAACTAGACTCGGCCTCATTTATCACCACTCTCTTGGCTCTGCCATCCGGCCAGTTCTCAATCAACCTCACCATCCATTCATCCAGTCCACACTTCCAGAGCTTTCCTATGAGGAAGTTATGAGAGACGATGTGTAAAGCCTTGTGGAAGTCAAAGCAGACAAAGCATCCATGGCTTTCCCATTGTCCATCCAGCCAGTAATCCCATCGTAGAAGGCTATCATAGAATCATAGAATGCCCAAGGTTGGAAGGGACCTCAGAGGTCATCTAGTCCAACCCTCCTGCACACGCAGGGTCACCTAGAGCACATGCAACAGGGCTGCATCCAAGTGAGTTTTAAAGATCTCCAAAGAAGGAGACTCCACAACCTCCCTGGGCAACCTGTTCCAGTGCTTTGTCACCCTCACAGTGAAGAAATACTTCCTTAAGTTCCTGTGGATGCTTCAGTTTGAAGCCATTTCCTCTACTCCTATCACTGTCCACCACTGAAAAGAGGCCGGCCCTCTCCTCCTCCCTCCCTCCCTTGAGGTATTTATACACACTGATCAGGTCCCCCCTCAGCCTCCTCATCTCCAGGCTGAACAGGCCCAGCTCCTCAGCCTTTGCTCATAGGGCAGATGTTCGACCCTCTGATCATCCTGGTAGCCCTGCGCTGGACTCTCTCCAGCAGCTCCACATCACTCTTGTACTGGGGAGCCCAGAACTGGACGCAGTACTCTAGATGTCGCCTCACCAGGGCTGAGTAGAGGGGGATGATCACTTCCCTCGACCTGCTGGAGACGCTCTTCTTAATGCACCCCAGGATCCCATTTGCGTTCTTGGCCACCAGGGCACACTGCTGTCTCATGGTCAACTTGTCGTCCACCATGACACCCAGGTCCCTCTCTGCGGGACTGCTCTCCAGCAGGTCCACCCCTAATCTGTACTGGTGTCCRGGGTTATTCCTCCCCAAGTGCAGGACCCTGCACTTGCCCCTGTTGAACCTCATGAGGTTTCTCRCYGCCCARTCCTCCAGTCTGTCCAGGTCCCTCTGGATGGCAGCACAGYCCTCAGGGCTATCAGCTAYTCCWCCCAGTTTGGTATCRTCRGCAAACTTGCTGAGGGAGCACTCCAGCCCTTCATCCAGGTCGTTAATGAATAAGTTGAACAGGACCGGACTGAGAACTGACCCCTGGGGGACACCACTAAGTACAGGCCTCCAGCTGGACTCCGCACCATTGACAACCACTCTCTGTACCCTGCCATCGAGCCAATTCCTAATCCACCTCCCCATCCACTCATCTATCCCACACCTTGGGAGCTTGCCCACGAGGATGCTGTGAGGGACAGTGTCAAAAGCCTTGCTCAAATCCAGATAGACCACATCTACCGCTCTGCCCTCATCTATCCAGCTAGATATTCCTTCGTAGAAGGTGATCAGGTTAGTCAAGCAGGATTTCCCCTTGGTGAATCCATGCTGGCTACTCCTGAGCACCTTCTTCTCCTCCATGTGTCTGGAGAGAGCAGTCAGGATGAGCTGCTCCATCACTTTCCCGGGGATGGAGGTGAGGCTCACCGGCCTGTAGTTACTCGGGTCCTCCTTCTTGCCTTTTTTGAAGACTGGAGTGATGTTGGCTTTCTTCCAGTCCTCCGGCACCTCCCCTGTTCTCCAGGACCTTCCAAAGATGATGGCGAGCGGCTTCGCTAGGACATCTGCCAGTTCCTGCAACACTCTGGGGTGCATCCCATCAGGGCCCATGGATTTGTGGGTGTCAAGTTTCCTTAGGTGCTCTCTGACCCACTCTTCCTCTACCCAGGGCAAGCCTTCCTCTCTCTGGCTCTCTTCATGTGTCCCTAGGGCCTCGGATTCTAGAGGGCTGCCCCTGACAAACACAGAAGCAAAGGCAGCATTCAGCAGCTCTGCTTGGCCGTGTTTTTCGTAACCAGGGTACCCATTCACTAGTGGTCCCACGTTCTCCCTGACCTTCCTTTTGTTGTTGATATATTTGAAGAAGTTTTTCTTGTTACTCTTAACATCCCATGCCAGATTTAATTCCAATTGTGCCTTAGCTTTCCTTGTTGCATCCCTGCATTCCCTGACAATTGGGGACTATCAGGGTGGTTAAATATTACTTCCTCTTGGTGAATTCATGTTGGCTACTCCAGATCACATTCTTTTCCTTTGCATGCCTAGAGATGCTTTCTAGGATGAGCTGCTCCATCACCTTTCCAGGGATGGAGGTGAAGCTGATTGGTCTGTAGTTGTATGGCTTCTCCCTCTCACTCTTTTTGAAGACTGGAGTGATGCTGTCTTTCTTCCAGCACTCTGGCACCTCCCCCACTCTCCATGTCCTCTCAAAGGTGATGGAGAATAGCTTTGCAATAACCCCCGCCAATTCCCTCAGCATTCTTGGGTGCACCCACAGATTTTTTGTTGTTCACTTTACCCCAAAAATGTATAAGCCATGCCTCCTTGATCAGAGGAAAATCTTCCTCTCTCCTGCTTTTTTCTCTTGTGTCCAGGCTTTGGAGTTCATGGGGGATGAACTTTAGTAGTAAGGACAGAAGCAAAGAAGGCATTTAGTAACTCTGCCTTCTCTGCATCCTCTGCATTCCCAAGGCATCCACCCTGTTCTGCAATGGACCCATGTTTTCCCTCTTTTTGCTTTGCTGCTGATATATTTGCAGAGGCCCTTCCTGTTGTCTTTGGCATCTTCTGCTAACTCTAATTCCAAACCAGCATGGACATAAATCTACATGTATTTTGAATGGTAGCAAGGCCAGAATCTAATTCCTGCATTTGGTCAACGCTGAGTTTTGTAGAATTCAATACTGAAGTTTACTGATGGAGCAGAATAAATGCTTTGAATGGGGAAGCTAAAACTGCAGGTGAATAAACTCAAATGAAGAAACTACTGTAGTCTGTTCAGTTATCAGACTTAAAGATAAATTGAAAAGAAAAAAAACTATTGCATCTATTTAGTTACCTCCTGTCTTCTTTAGTCTGCCTCATTTTACCCAGCTCAGGTTAATAATTTCTCCTTCATAAAGTCAACAGCAAAATTTCTGTCCTGCCCAATTTCATTAAAAAAATAAAATGGTGTTTTATGTTTTGGCAAACTATATATATATATATAAACTATATACATATATTTATATGTATAGGCATAGGAGAATTCTGAGACACAGTTAGTACCTGAAGAGTGAGGAGGGATTAGTAGAGGATAAGGTCACAGCAAATGGTAAAAGATCCATTGTTTTTACACACAGATTTGGATCTAATGCATACTCACACAGACACCTTGAAACACAACACGACTCCTTGAAAAATGTTTAAAATATACAGACACAGGACAAGAAGAAGAGCAAATACTTATTTTCCACAACAAGCAATAAATACTGCATTATTTGGAAACAGACAACCACCATTTTATGTTAGTAAATGCTTTGCGTAACATTTTATAAATAAAACATCACATAGGGTTTAATTCTGCTCAGTATCATAAGCCAGGTCTAAACCTTACTTCCCTTTGAAACACTCCTTACAGACTAAAGATTGTCACTCAAAAATAAAATGTTTGAAAATCATACAAGTTTTCAAAATCCAAAATTGAAGGTTCATCTTTGAAAGTAAAAACAGCAGAAAACAACAACAACAACAACAACACCTTCTCCACAAATGTTGTAATTCTTTTATTCATGTATTTATTCACTAACTAAAACATAACAGGATTTAAACTTTTGGTATGAAGTATAAAGATTGTCTATATATTTAACTCTTTATCCAAATCAGAATTTACAACTTCATGCAAATATTTTGTTAGAAATACTTTGACTGAATTCACAAGAAGTTTCTTCTCTTATTCATTTACCTATGAAAAGGGATAACAGATCAAGGATATGTATAAGTATATGTATGCATATAAACATACACACACATATATACACACACATATACATATATATATTTGTAGCATTTTATCTGTTGGACATACTATTGGAAATGATAAAGAGTTGAAGACTATAGAGTTGGAGACTATAGCTGAGCAGAGATTTAAATTTCACCTTCATTATAATTAGTGATTTATTTATTTAGTGAACCTATTTATAAATAACTATATTCAGTCTCAGTAGCATCTTAAGGACAATCATAATATCACAGCAATCTTTTCCTAGTAAACATAGATTTTTTTTCAGTCACTATAAGAAAATAATGCCAGAAGCTCTTAATTCAAAAAACAAAATGAGGTAAAACAACCAAACCTCAAAGAAACAGTGTTTCCATTTGCATTATCTGGTAAGTGCACTTAACTGGTTAACTCAAAGTTAAGAAACATAGATATTTCTGTGAAAATGAATATTTTAAACAGGAAGAACAGAAGGAAGCATTTCCTTAATGATAAGTATTCAGAAAAATAGAAAAACTTGAAAATATATAGTTGTATAGACTTTGTTGTATCTCTCTTTGCTTCTTGAGAGAGTATATGTGTGTAAGACTTAAATATGTAAACTGAATTCTCTCCTTGGTGTATATTATAAAATCTAATAATGAAGTTAAGTAACATAACAAGAGTTTAGAAAATTCTGTTTTTATGTACTACTGCTTAAGCTGTGTGATTATTACATTAAAAACAGAAAATAACTCAAGAAGCCAGTGAAAATATAAATAATTGCTAAAATAGCAGAAGCAAGTTCATTCATATTCATCTATATTTTCCATAATAAAAAAAGGACATTGCCAAGAAAAATAAAAGTCTATTTATTTAAAATAAAAGATTTGAGTTTTGTTCAGCATTCATTTTCAACTTCATGTACTGCTGTGACGGATATGCTCCTTTCCTACCTCAACTTGACTTTTCACATGGAGCCCTATTTAAGTGTTAAACACGAGTGATGCTATCTAATCTTGGTAGGGGCCTTCCTGATTTCTTCCCGGACTCAGACATTAACATAACAGTCGTGATGGCTGCATCCTGATGGGGAGGTAAGGCTAATACACTAACCAAATGTCCTTTGCAGTGAAAGAATGACTACAAGTGAATCATTTCTTCCTATAAATATGGAGACAGCCCAAGAGCCCTTTGAGATCTCCTCGCATAGCAGCAGACTGCACACCAGGATCTTCCCTTGAACAGGAATGCCTCTCAAGGACACTCCTTGGGGTTAAGAGAACCCTTTCCACAACAGATTAGTGATAAGTGAATATAGTGTGCTCTCTTTCTGAACTTGTACACTTAATTTTGTAACGGTTCACAAAATCCCTTAGTCATAAACCATTGACCAGGTCTGGGAGGAGGACTGGGTCCAGCCGCACCCAAACGCCTCTCAGAAGGAACTTGGAAAGCAAGGGGGTCCAATGTGAACCTTGTTACTCAACAGGAGGATATTCTCAATAATTTTTTATTATCTTGAACGTTCATGCAGTAAATAATAAGCGACCTTGTCATAGAATCTCGTGAAGACACTGTCCATATCAATAATCCTATTATTATTTCTTTCATACGAATGAAGTGCATTGTGTCACTCACCCCTCCCCACTCATTCTGTGACAACTGTAATGGTCCATTATTCTTTAAGAAGAATCTACTGTACCAGTATTTCAATGTGCTGGGTGCAAATTCTTCACATTCAGCAGAAATATAGGTCCACAAGGATATATGAAAATAGTTATAAAATAGGTTGCCAGTTTTATTACAGAAAAAAATAAATAAATCAAGCTTTCAGAAATAGTTTATTCTGCACTGAGAGCAAATTAACACCTTTAATTCTTTTCATAAGCCTGGAGAGAGAGCAACATTCACTCATCATAAGTTGGCCCTCAGGTGCACAGCCTCTGCCTGAATAAAGCATTAAAAATATTCTGGCAGTCACTAGGAGAGGCTGTACAAGGATCTCTCATAAGGCTGGGATTGTTTTCCCACCACCCAGCTCATGGTTCACTGGATCCTCATCCTTTGGTGGTCCTGGAACCCTCCTTAATTTCAGCAGATCTCACACAAGCAAGTCCAGCTCAACGAAAGGGACTGATGCCCCTCAGGGCAAGGTATCATGACTCCCTTCTCACTGACAGGTCACAATAATTCAGGTCAAATCATGCCAGAAAAATCAATGCTCCATTACTGATCCTCGATGCAAAGGATATGGATCTTCTTCGAAATGCAAGGCCATGGGTTGCAGTGAGGTCAATCAAAAATGCCAAAAGGCACCTTCCTTCACAGCTGGCATATTGGACAGAAAATTAGGGATTATGAGAACTGTGCAAGATGGCAAACCAATGTGAATACAGAATGAACTTGAGTAATAAATTTTCTTCATTTGAACCATAATCATTTTTAAGTATCAACATACGACTCATCATTTTCCAAGCAAATCATGTAACTTCCGAGGACTTTTAATTGCAAAATGGAGATGATTGAAACATTTCCACAAAAAAAAAAAAAAAATCCTATTAAAATTACCAAATGGCATTCAGTTTGCAGAAGGATTCATTTTTTTTTTCTCAAAGAAAGTAAAAATATATTTTTAATGGTTTACAAGTTCTGTCCAAATCAGTCAATTTTTGAAAACACTAAATACTAGACAAACATTTACAAATTCTAGTTGTCGTTTCTTATGAACTTCTTCCCCTTCCTCTACTTTGGTCAGCAATTTTTTTTTTTTTTTTTTTTTTTTTTTTTTTTTCAGGAGATTCATCATTTGACACCTGACTCATACAAGTTAGTCAAAATTAAATCACCAAGAAATTTCACATGCTCACACTCACTTTCTGTACGGTTCCACTAATACTTCCCATGGTTTGCCTTGGAACACAGAAGCCAGAAAAAAAAAAAAAGACTCCCTTAAAGGGAGTCTGCTGCTTTGGGAAGAATGAGAAGTGCCATTTCCCAGGGTTTTCACTGCTTACATCTAAAGTGTTATGTTGCAAAGTCCCCAACATCTGCATTTGCATTCACAGGGATTTATTCTTCAGTGGCTTTGCAGAAAAAAAATGGTGCATATTACCCAAGACCAGCAGCTCAACTCTCTCTGCCAAGCATTGGGCAGAAGCAGCAGGATCCATCAAACATCTGCATGCTGCCAACTGACCATCAAGTCACTGCAACCCGTCTTGTCCAGCTGCGTGGCATGGCACTATCTCACATCTATTCCATGCCTGCCTTGCCTCCTTTTCTTCTGTATCTTCTGACCTTGCAGCAAGATTAACATGAATGATGAACTATTGTGTTTGGCAAGATTTTTTTTTTTTTTTTTTTTTTTTTTTTTCTGTATCATATTGTTCTGGACAATATCCAATGCAATGTGCTCCAGGTGACCCTGTTTGGGGATTGGACTTCTAGAAGTCCCTTCCAACTCCAACTACTCAACTACTCTGTGGTTCTGTGTCCTTGGACATGGCAATGTGCAGAAGTGAGGTACACAAGGGATGTTGGAACGGTCTTGCAAAGAAATACAAAAGGCCTGTCAGATACACAGAAGCAGCACTTCATTCCAGAAGAATTTCATTCTCATGCACTTCACATATACTTTAAAAACTACAAGATGATTTTCTTTACTTTTGCAAGCGAAATAACCTCTGACCTCCCCCACTGAATACCATTATAAATGGATCATAATGTGGAGTAGCCATTAGTTTCTTATTCTGACTTGTGTTTGCTAGGGTAGGTTTTTTAAGGGCATGCATTTTAGTAATTCCTCACTATTGCAAGTATGGCAATACCATTATGACTAAATTACTGAAAACAGAAAAAATAATGCATTTAAAAGGGATTACCAAGAAAAACATTGGATATGACTGAGAAAAGCCCTAAACTTCAGAACCATGACAGAAAATAGCTAACTAATCTTACAGTGGATTTGGGATGTTAGCACAACCATGGAGGCTGTATTCAATTTATATTTACTATGATAAGTTTAACCTTTCTGGCAAAGAATTCATTAAATGATGCTTAAATTTTGTAGTCTGGAGCTCAGTGGTCATCAGGCTGTTAGACACTTTCTGAATTATCTAAAAGCACAATAGGGAAGATAAACTGAAATAAAGACTCCCCTACTAGGCAACTCCAAAGTTCCCTCTCTACTTGTTTATCCTGTAAGTGGCTTCCCTCTGCATTAATATGCAACCTGGAGAATAGCTGAAACCGGTGCTTGATTCACTTCTGCTTCTCCACATGCAGTTCTTTATAGAAGTCTCACCATTGACACTGCTTTCAATTTTGGTCTATTTTTGCATATTTGGCCAAAAGAATGGCAAGCAATGTGTATAAACAAAAATTCAGATTTGAACTAGCATACTTTGTAAAGGATGCCTTTCCTTGATTAACCATGCTGTGTATTTCCCATATGGATCATTTAACAGAAGCTGATTTTAATTTGAACTCAGTAAAGTTGCACAAGGGATGAATTTGGCTGCACATATTACAAAGCAGATTTTCTGCATGTAAGCAGTTGACAACTGAGTTTTCCTGTGCTTAGAAATGTCAAATGAAGTGTGTCACAACATTCACAAAAAGACTAAAATAACAAAATGTAGTGTTATATGCCTTTTCAACCTGAAAAGCAAGTCATGCTCTTTCACAAATGAAGATTTGTGAAACTGCAGATGAACAGTATAAGAACTTTTTTTTTCCTACAAAAGTTGATGGAAGGATGTAGAGAATGGTATGGGGATTGGTCCATTATCTTCCAGATCATGGAAAACATTCTACTCTATATTAAGACAGCCTAAGAAATAGAGTTCATATAATTAGGAACTTCCATTTATGCACCTAAGGTGGTCAAGATGTTAAAGGAGGAAAATGGTATCAGTTAGTTGGCATTTTTTTTTTCAGGAAAAGAGTGTGCAGAAGCTGCTGCAGCAAGGTAATTCTGAGTCATATCTCAGTAATAAAAGATATAACCCTAAGCATTAAAAAAAAACTATGAAAAAATACAGTAATTAAGATTGAGAAGAGGATCAAATACCTTGATCGCTGAAAAAGGTCTACAGAACTGAGAATTTGCTTGGGATACACAAAAATGGGAGACTGCTGTTTTCAAAGCCAACTCTGAAATCAAGGCCCCACATATAAAATTGCAGTATGGTATTTTTTCAAGTACATTTGATAACTGCTTCATCCTTTGCCTTTGATCTAAGCGAAATTCTTTTGTTCTTCAGATTATTTTCGGGACTCAAAAGTCTTTCTAATTTTCTCTTATTATCTGTATTTAAACTATCAGACAAAACAGAGCCAATCCTATGACTCAAACTAGAAAAAAAAGACATTCAGCACAGTAATTCTTGTCTCTTGAAAAGGAGTTATCATTGCCTAAAGGAAGTATGATATCTTACTGGCCCCTGAGCAACCCTTTTTATATTTTAAGCTTGTGAGTATAACAGGTATATTCTGTTCCTGTAAACTGAGAGAACAAATAAATACGTCTTTATTTAGAGATCACTAAAACAATATGTGCTTCAAAATTATATCCCAGGGATACACCTGCTGCATAGTTTCAACCAAATAAGTAATGGAGAAAAGAAAGAACTTAATGATTTCTGACTATAAATCTCATTTGAATGAGTAAGATTTTGATGACAACTGTGTGGACGGAAATAGTCAAGAATGATGGAAAACTTTCAGTGAATTGACACTAATCCAGAACAGTTTCTTCCTAAGGAAATACTGTTTGCAAAAAAACAAAAACTGCCTTTCCAGCAGAAAACTAAACAAAGTACTAAAAAAATAGTACTTTTTAGAAAACTAACCTAACCTAGTTCCTTTGCAACATGCAGCAGGAGTAAATCAATCAGTCTCACAATATAATCTTCATAACCACAAGTGCATACAAATATTTATCAAAATTCATAAATATTGCTATGACTATATGGCCAGCTTGCAAAGAACAAAGTTCAGTACTAATTATATAAAAGTATTTGACTCATATTTGATATTTCCAATATAGCTGAAAATACACAGTCTAGTGTAGACAGTTGGTTCACAGTATTTTGTGGTATGATAGTGATGGAAAATGCAAGAAAGAGTAGTGGCTCTGGTAAATCTATATCTGGTAAATCTGGTATATCTGGTAAATATAAGTGGCTCTTCCTACAAAAATATACTTATTTTAAATGGTATTTCCAGCTACTATTTAGACTAATGGAAAAGTTTTTCAATCCATCCTCTTTAGAAAGGAAGATGTGATGCATTTTCCTAGCATACCTAATGATCTATCTAACTTAAAAGTCCCAGAAATTCTCTCTTAGAGTTCCATTGAGAAGGCTCTGCAAGCCATTTGTCCTAGGAAGACATAGCTTCCTTACATGGAGTAACTTACTATTCTCTCTAGAATTGTTCCTGTAAATCATAGAAAAACATTCTTCTCATCCCTCAGCTTCTAAGAGACTGTATTTCTTTCTAATAGCTTTATGCCAGCAGAGGTAACATTATAGCTTCCAGTCATACGTGGGACTTCATTCTTCTTTCAAACAGTGCTTTTCACAAAGTATCCTAGTGAGTGAGAAATTCTGCAGTTGGACTTGGTATTTTTCCTAATACTTGGCCATCAAAAATGCATGTTATTTTTGTCACATTCTTTCTTTCTAGACAAGAATCACTATAACGACCCAGAAACTAGTTCATGTGTAAGGAAAGACTAGGTAGTGTTTAAGTCCTTCAGAGTTTTCATAAGTAAATAAAATCTACTTTTTTTCACAAAGCAGAGAAGGATGCATTTTTTTTTAAGGAAGGGTATCATGTTGAAGATTTTTGCTAAAGGAGAGACTGCATTTGATCCTTTCATCATAATCAGATATCTGAAAGCTCTTAATATATGTAAAGAAAAGATCTCAAACTGTTTATAACATAAAAATAAGAACCAAGATCATTCTATTATAGTTGAGAAGTTATAAGAGTTACCAGATTAGCAGTTTTTATTTATAATTAGGACACTGCAATTGGGTATTTAATTTCAATTTAAGCACTATTAAATCAGTGAAAAGTGACAAAGGTGTGGGTCACTTGAGACAGTGACCCTGAATTCAGTTATATAAGGATACTGACCAATGGCACTGAATTCAGAACAGCCATGGAATATTTTTACACACTGATGAAGTCACAACTTCATTTAGTCTCTCACAAATGACCTTTATGTCTCCTTCACTTAGAATACAGAATCACAGAATCATAGAATGTCTGAGGTTGGAACGGACCTGTAGACACCATCTAGTTCAATCCTCCCTGCTCAAGACGGACACCTAGGGGCACATCCAGATGGGTTTGGAAGACCTCCAGAGAAGGAATTTCCCTTTCTGTTACTTATTCCATTGAGATTTATATTCAGAAATGATGGGTACTGGGTGTGATGTGAAGGTGCAACCCTTTCAGAACATACGCAGGGCTGAAACAGAGCCAGAATTTAGGGGAATGAGTCCTGTGGTAGTGTTTTCCTCCTCTTTTTTCGTCTCTGTCTCAGGTGTACCCAGACTCAGAGTGCCTTATTAGCAAACCTCACTGCATGTGATCATTGCATTCATGATGTATCTGACACTCTTTTCTTCTGTTTCTATTTCTGTTTGTGTTGGCAAAATGGGGGCTGTTTATTCCTCATCATTCTTCATTTTATCTGAGGTTATTCTGTTCATAGGTAAGTGAGGCAAAAAAAACTTCCAGGGGAAAAAAAAATACTACCACCATCCTTCATTAACCAGATAAGTCTAAACCAATTTCCGATCCAAAAATTTTATGCCTGATATTGTTTCTAATTACATATCCAATGCTGTAGCAAGTATGTAAATATCAACCAAAATGGAAAATAGGTATTTATTGTATAAATATTGTTTCTAGTAAAATAAAAGTCATTCAAGTTGATTCTGCCACAAATTCTCTTGTGTTTTGTCACTTATACATGTCAAAACATTTTATTTTTTTCTTTCTAGTTGTTTTCCTTTCATTTCTCATGATGCAAGACATCCTGATGGGAGCTAGTAAATTACATCAGACTTAGTCCTTTTAATATCTTAATGTTTGCACTGAGCTAGTGTGCCATATTATTACTTCACTGAATGCAGTCACAGATAGAAAAGAAGAGCAAAGTAAAAGTAAAACTTTTACTTCGAATCACTTGGCCTCAGTATATTCAGCAGCGGAAGTCTGTGAACTGCTTTACACAAGTGCCACATGCACAGGGTTCTTATGATATTTTCCAAGGAGATTAAATTAGATTCTCCAGCTCAAGTTACTGCCTTTAATAAGATGTATGCACTAAAAATATGTATACAGTATACATACAGTACAGTGTATACAGTAAAAAATGTGTATTTGCATACTTTGCATACATATACTCATGTATGCATATAGATAGATAAATAGATAGCAGTTTTGTGATCTATATATGATTTTTGGACATTTATAATTTGTATTTATTCCTACCTCCTCAGAAATAGGTTTCTGACATTTCAATAGGAAAAAACTTTTATTGAGATCAGATAAAGACAAGTATGGACTGGGATTTTGTTTTGTTTTACTATGCTGCAAATATATTAGAAGCATAATTCAGATAGTCTTGTATGTTCCTTGAGGAATTGTACATTTTTGTACAGACAATGAAACAACAATACTAGTAAACTGTAAAAAGACTATCAACAAAATTACAAGCAATATCAAAATAAATCTTAAAAACCCTCTGATTTTTATTATTCATCTTTAATGTGAGGCCAGATAGATGGTCTCCAGTTGTGTTTAACAGGAGAGTGCATTCTACAAGCAAAAGTGCAGGAAAAGAATGTTTCTGAGCATATGAATATGATTGCGTCTACCATTTTTATCACACTACTGTAATCTCAGTCCTTGATGAATCATTTCTGATGACGATCCTTCTGGAAATGCTAATTCACTGACTTTGGCACCTGTCTTAACACATACAGCATGCTGCAGTTAGTACAGCAAGGCAAAGAGATAAAACATTGGCACAGCAGTTTCCAAGTAAAAATAAGTATCTAAATACTCTCAGTTTAAATACTCTAAAATATTCTAAGTGTTTTGTTTGAAACAAAAGAAGCTCATTTCCATTATTTTGAGTACAAACTGTTAGAGCTACTAGCTGGGATCACTAGTCAACTCCATCTGGCTACTGGTCTCCACACAGACATGACATATACAAAAGGAACATAATTTTATAAGTAAGAATGAAACTGTAATGTAACCTTTGTGTTGTTTAAAATCTTCCATTCTTGTGTGCATAAGAATATGATTACTACAGAATAGACTGATAGATACTCCATAAGCCAACTCAAATATTTATTCTGATCTCAATTTGGTTCTGCAGAAACTATTCTCATTCAATTGCTGTGATGTGCATGTACTTGTGCTGTCCAAGTCTGTGCATGTACATGTGTGGGCAACTTAGCCTGACAAAAACATAACAAATTGGCATTTAATGATATAAATATAATGCTTCCTGCATAAATTGTTCACTTAATTTGGTGTTCCAGTTATGATACCCAACAGCTTTTAATTTATGCAACTGTATATCCTATTAAACTTATTTCAGAAAATATGTGCATTAATAATTAGAATATTTGCGTCCCTCAGTCTACAAGCACTTTTCAACAATTTCAAGAGAGTATAGAAATTTATTTGTATCTCTCTGTGGACACACTATGACAAATCCTCAGCTATGAAATTAACATAGCTCTCTTGAAATTATTGTACTTAGTTTCCTATTATCATTTCCATTTAAATGCTGACATAAGAGTTTAGTACAAGGCTATCTGAAAGATATATTTTAATCAATTCATTAACCTATTTGCCTCCCTCATTTTAATATTTTTATTTTTAGTTAAAGAATTCAAAAAGTAGCTACATTTTTTTCTCTTCAAATCCATAAGAATTTCTGTTTCTGTTATTTCAAAATTTTTGAATTCTAATGTTATTATTCTGCCATAGAATTATTAAACACCATATTTTAAGAATCTTCTAAGTGTTTTGGGCATTTTAAATTTGAAGAGGACAAACAGCATGCTCAGTCAAATTGGCATGATGAACAAAAAGAAAAGTATAACAAAAATTGATAGAAAATAGAATAAGGAAATTGCAATTGAGCTAGACTAATGGAATTTCATGATCATGTAATATCATATCTGGCATGATTATTATAAATAAAAGACAACATCTCTACTGGCTAAATACTTAGGTTATGGGTGGTATAACTGTAACTATAATTTTGCATTGTTTCATGCAACTTTGGAGTAAAAAGTTGATTAATACATATCTAAAAATGAACAAAAAATGCAGTTTAGTTGAATTAAAATTTTATCTTTGAAAGAAAGCTTCATTATTCAGCAATCCAGATTTTTTTCCCAAAGAATATTATGATATTAGTCCACACTTGTGTTTTCCAGAAATATCATTATATTGTTTATGAAACCAGATCAGCCAACCTCAATATCCCAATGAGAAATTCAAGGACTTCATATTTGCATGAGTTTTACAGCAACTGATGTATAACAAATGCAGAGCTAAACTGTATTATTTATAAAGCTATGTTTAACTTAAAAGCTTTTCTCACACTGAAAATTGTGCATTTATGCATATTCAGATCCCATCTTTTCAGAACATCACAGCTTCTTACTTTTAATGACAACCGTTATGCACAGTAGAACTACTGGAATCAGGCTATATAATATACTTAAAAAATAAATAAATCATACAAGTTGTGTAGAAAAGTTTTTATAGATTTTAGAAAAGTTATATTTTTGCTAGAAGCCTTGATGAACAATACACACTCTATGGTTTACTATTATTTCAATCATTTTTTTCTTCAGAAATGTTATATTATTTAAAATATTACAGAGAACTGTAAAGAAACATGGTCAAAATGTAAACAGAGTGTTGTATAATAGTCTCTTATTGCATTTATTAACTAACTTTGTAAAATGACATTTATTTGAAACGAGTCTTAGATGATAGACATTAATCTCTTATTGAAATGAGAATTGAATCAGTAATTGTCCAATAAATAATTTTATTTTTAGGAATGAAACCACCATATTTAAAAATTCATTTCAATCTCTTACAACACAGGAACAAGTAAAATGGATATTACTAAAGTGTAAACTTCTTAGGGGACAAAGTCACAGAATCACAGAATATTCAAGGTTGGAAGGGACCTCTAGAGATCATCTAGTCCAACCTTCCCACTTAAGCAGGCACACCTAAAGCATGTGGCACAGGGTGGCATCCAGGCAGGTTTTGAAGACCTCCAGAGAAGAAGACTCCACAACCTCCCTGCGCAGCCTGTTCCACTGCTCTGTCTCCCTCACAGGAAAGATGTTCTTCCTCACCTGGAGATGGAACTTCCTGTGTTTCAGCTTATGCCCATTTCCCCTTGTCCTATCGCTGACCACCAATAAAAAGAGGTTGTCCCCTTCTTCCCTGCATTCTCCCTTCATAAACTTATACATGTTAATCATATCCCCTCTCAGTCTTCTCTTCTCCAGAGAAAACAGGCCCAGTTCACTCAGTCTCTCCTCATACAAGAGATGTTCCAGTCCCTTAATCATCTTGGTTGCTCTTCACTGGACCTTCTCTAGAAGCTCTACATCCCTCCTATACTGGGGAGCCCAGAACTGCACACAGTACTCCAGGCGCAGCCTCACCAGAGCTGAGTAAAGGGGCAGAATCACCTCCCTTGACCTGCTGACAACACTCCTCCAGGCCAGCATCCCATTGGCCTTCTTGGCCACGAGGGCATACTGCTGACTCATGGTTAACTTAGTGTCAACCAGAACTCCCAGGTCCCTCTTTGTGGAGCTGCTCTCCAGCAGGTCGACCCCTAATTTGTACTGGTGCCTGGGGTTACTCCTCCCCAGGTGCAGGACCCTGCACTTGTCCTTGTTGAACCTCAGGAGGTTCCTCTCTACCCAACTCTCCAGCCTGTCCAGGTCCCTCTGCATGGCAGCACAGCCCTCCAGAGTGTCGACCACTCCACCCAGCCTGGTGTCATCTGCAAACTTGCTCAGGGTGAATTCCGTGCCCTCGTCCAGGTCATTGATGAACAAATTGAACATCACCAGGCCCAGTACTGACCCCTGGGGGAAACCACTGGCCCCAGGCCTCCAACTGGACTCGGCCCCGTTTATGACCACCCTCTGAGCTCTGCCATCCAGCCAGCCCTTGATCCACCTCACCGTGCACTCGTCTAGTCCACTCTCTCGGAGCTTCCGTATGAGGACAGTATGGGAGACAGTGTCAAAAGCCTTGCTGAAGGCAAGGTAGACGACATCCATGGCTCTCCCCTCGTCCAGCCAGCTAGTCATCCCATCATAGAAGGTTATGAGGTTCGTCAGACATGACTTCCCCTTGGTGAATCCATGCTGACTGCTCCTCAACACCTTCTTCTCCTTCATATGCCTGGATATTCTCTATAGGATGAACTGCTCTATCACCTTTCCAGGGACGGAGGTGAGGCTGACCAGACTGTAACTGCCCGGCTCCTCCCTCTTGCCCTTTCTGAAGACTGGAGTGACATTGGCTCTCTTCCAGTCCTCAGGCACCTCCCCTGCTCTCCAGGACCTCTCAAAGATGATGGAGAGAGGCTGAGCAATAACCTCGGCCAATTTCCTCAGCACTCTATATTTACACACTTATTAATTTCCAAATGCAAAGTGACACCTGACAGGACTGCTACCGCAGGTCTCTTATCTAAGTGTGTATGACATAGACAGCCTAACTCATCTTACATCCAGAATTTTTAACGTAGAAAACAAATGTAGAATATCCTAGACTGGATATTGAATAAGAAATGAGACTGATCTATCAGTAAGTATTTCCTGAAGCCTTGATAAGCTTCCCTATCTTAAAAGAAAGATCTTACCTATCTTAAGACACAAACATAGCACAAAGTAAATGATTTTCCACTCCATAGGCTGTCTCCTTTGACTCAGAATTTGACTATTTATATTTTCAAGATTTCTTGAAAGTGATTATTTTACTTCATATTTGCTTTTTTTGCTGAGTTTCTCATTTGCAAAAAAATCCCTATAATGATATGTTAATAACTAGTAATATAGTAATATTTTAATATTTGATTTAGAAACATCAGGTGGCTAAGAAATTCATATTGCTAACTGTTTTGCAAGTTGATTTGTAAACTAAGGAGCTTATTACTACTTGCTTCTTAGTAATCTGGAAGAGTTTTAGTCAAGGATCAAGGCTAACTTGGCCTAGATCAGTAACTACTCAAGAAAACAAGCTCAATCTCCATTTCTACAAGAGGTGGATTTACAGCTTGGAATCCTTATCCACTGCATTATCTAGCCAATACATTTGCCCATATTATAACATTATGTCTTTTATTTATTTTTTTTTCTGAGTTACACGTCTATGATATAACTTTGTTTACTCAGAGAATGAAGATAATGTAAACATTTCTTGTTGGTGAAAATTAGGATTTAAAGAGTATTAACATGTTATTAAATGAATAGATGAATTTTTACTAGCATTTTTTTTATTTGTTAACTTGTTAACTGCAAAAGATTTATACTTTAATGTGCAACCAGTCTTTTTTTTCTAACTGGGCTACTGCAATCACTATCTAAATAACAAAAGATGTTCCTGCTATAGCTTTGTAATGCTAAAAATGTTTCTCGAGCTTGGAAAATGTCAAATACTGAAGTTTGAGAAGTTACACTCTGTCTACCAAAAGCACTCCATAGCTTGAAATGCAGTTTAAATGTGTGACAAGAATGAGGCCAACAAGGCAGAAGGAATGCCTGTATAGGATGTGGATGGGGAGATCAACGGTTCTTGACTTCAGATAACCAAATTTAGCTGGAGTCCCCAGTAAAGAGAAAATGTCTGCTTGAAAGCAATCTGCTTTCCCAGTCAGATTACAGGATTATAACAATGCAGTAGATGTAAAAAAAAAAAAAACTTTTTAAAATTCAGACTGGCCACAAAGGTGTAGAGGAAAGCTCTTCCACTTTTATCACCAGAGATACTATTAGCACTTCTCTCATCTCCTACATGCTGCAGGCGACTGAGTAATACAAAAGATAAGATTGTCCAAGTTTTTCCAGCTGTAAAATTTTCATGCATTTTGCAAATGTAAGCCTCATTTAGGGCTTTCTTTCTGGAAGATAATTAAGACTTTTGGAAAATAATTAACATTTAATTACTTCATAAATAAAATAAGTAAATTTTTTCTGAAACAACAATGAAAAGAAAGCAGCTCATATGTATGATGTCATAGCTTTTTCTGAAATAAAAAGTTAAGCTGTTTGCTTTTGAAAATTGCACTAATATAGCATGACTTTGTATCATCCTGAAATAGCTAATCAAATATACAGATATACAAAACTAATATTGAATTCCACTAAAAAAAATGCAGATTTTTGCCTAAGTATTCTTTTGCCTGGAGTGTTCTTGACACTAGTGGTCCAAAGTTCAGTCTTTAGAAAATAATTTGACAAATATTATATTTGTTTATTCCTTCTTTAGTCAGTAGTTGACAGGCTACACTATGAGCAATCACAGAAATTAGGTTTCTAATAGCCCAAGGTCCACCTCTAACTTAATTTAACAGTAATATGTATGCTTGGACTCAGTGAATAGGAGGAAACGCCTATGGAATTGGAGCAAGCCACCAATCAGTAACAGATCTGCTGCAGAAGATCATATTAACGGAGTCTTTTACAGCCATATGTCAGCTATGAACCTTGATTGCTCAGCCATTACCTGCCAGGAGCTGACATGTTCCTCATCCTTCATTAAGTTGCACAAAATGAAAAAGATATAGATCTGGGTTTCAAACTGATCTGTAAAAAAATGCAGGATGAATTACATTATAGGAAACCTTGGTAGTATGTTTTGTTGTTCATGTTATTGATTACTTCCAACTACTATTCCCTGTTTCCAAGTATTTAGAATTCCGGCAGAGTTGTAGGCAGGATTCAACCTTTAGTTGTTTCAGGCTTTTTTTTTCCCCTTTTCTATTTCATTTTTTTAATCTGATAATACCTCTAGCACTTCAAAGATTTGGACAAGGATTTTTCTTATATTAGATGATGAATATATGTCAAAGACATGTTTTGTCTGACTGATAAGTGTTTGCAAGCTATATTTGCTATGAGCTTTTTAGGCAAACGCTCTGCAGTGCCTGCCTGCATGGACCCAGTGGAATACTAGTACTGCTGAAATTGATAGGTTAATGCAGAACCTATCAGTTCAACAGAACTGAAATTCCCAGCTCATTTTCTTGTCTGTTTTGTCCAGGTGATGAGAAAGCATAAGATTCAGTATGGATAGGCAAGACCTGCACTGAAAGTGCACCCAAAGTGTACCCAACCTGGAAGTGCAGGTTGGGTAAAAGTAGACTGTGATGATATTGGACCTCAGTTAGAGACAAGTACATCAAATTATTCATAAATAGTACTGTAAAAGTATGAAGAATGTCTTCAATTGAGTTGAAAAGAGCACATTATAATGAATGATTCTCAGAGGGAATAAGTAGTGATCTTAGAAAATCTCATGTTTTCTGCTGGGTAGACCATATTTTGTTCATAAATATTGATCCTGTGAGTCAAAAAGGGATCACGGTTGCAAATCAGCACTTTTGCAGAAATAGAGGTGGTGGCAATAGATAAATTTTGACAGGTGAAGGTCCAACAGACCTTCATTATTAAAATCTGAACCAGCTCCATGAAAGATCTTGTGGTTTCTTTTCAATTGCACATCCAAAATATGATGAATACTTCAGGGAAAATTGCTTAAGTGCTCACAAAGTCTCATTCTTAATGAAAATATTATCTTTCAGATTAAAGTGAACTACATTGATCAACCAAGCAGATGTATCTGGAAAGAAGCTCTCGAGAGAGATGAATAGAGAATTTTTTTTCAGGAATTGTGATAGAAAAAGTATCTAGCATGCTCTTAAAAATGATAACACTACAACCATGATTTTAGCATACTTTTAGTATACTTTTTTAGCATACTTTTAATTTCTTCCATGTGAAGAATCCTATGGATATTTTTAGTCTCATAACCTCACTACTAAAAATAATCTATTGAGACACAGAAATATATATATTCCTACGTTTGCACATTAGCAAATTCAAAGGTACTGATTATGACTGTATAACCAATTGTATAAACCACGTGTGCAAGAAGAATTTGGTAAAGATACACAGATAGAATAACTTCAGACAAATATAAATATGAGTAGCAATATATAGGAGATTTTTTGTTGCAGTTCCAAATCCTAGGTGTACTGTTTTTTTCTGTGAGGAAATTAAATCATCTGATATTATGTTTTCTATATTTATATCCCTAGCATTTCCATCTGTTGACAAATTAAATGATAGATGATTTTCCATATTTTTACAGGCTTGAAAAATGAACAAGACTTCTTAGTTCTCCAGCAGGCAAAGCAATCCCTTGAGGAAACATAATCAACAATGCAACGAGTTGTGAAATCTATGATTTTAATGGGTCGTTTCACTCTTGCCTGAGCTGCTCTTTCATGACTATTCTTGTAAGCTCAACAGTTTCAAGGTCAATTTTGTATTAAATGTAGACAGCTGGACTTTTGCAGTGAATTAGTAGCTAGCCCCATGAGTATTTTAAAGAAAATACATGCTAGGTACTGTGATTTCCCTAAAAAAATGTATTTTAAAGCTCTTATTAGAATGACTCTCAGGAAGCAACAGAAAGAAAATTTACAAAAGTAGTCCAACCTAAACAGTCAAAAAAAAAAATCATTTTAGGAAAATACTTTGTACATAAATATTGCTACAGTTATAGAAGGCAAATTCAGAAAGCAGAAGACATAATTCTTGAATTATCAATTTAAAAATGCAAGAAGCTTGATTCATCATTAAGAATCAATAGCATTAAATCAAAATCTGTTCTGGTTTATTGTATTTTAGATTATGTGTGAGGTACACATAATTAATACTGAAAGATCTTTTGCTGATCTTTCAGATAAATATTTGGGACTTAGCAAAACGGAAATTCTTATCTTTATATGGCTGTGGATTTTTGTGTGTGTGTGTGTGTGTGTGACTCACTTTTTTTGTGAGTCAGAAAACTTAGATTTTAATGATTTAATATAGTTTTCCTACAAAATCTATAACTTGAAAAACTGGAAGTCTTACAGAACGGCCATCAAGTTTAAGGAAATGGAAGATTTATTCCATTTTCCCATTTATTCCAAGGATATTTTTTTTCAGCAAAAGTTACCTCTCAAGAGAAAAGTTCATCTTTTTTTTTTTTTTTTGCCAGCTATTGACTCCTGAAAAGAGAGAACATTTTACTTTTACCAGGCATTGGAATTTATTACCAAAAGTACTCAAAGGGATATTCTGCAGCTAATAAGGTAAGTTGGTCACTTGTGAGAAGATACTGAAGATCTAGAGACCAAAATCAGTATATTAACGAAGGATTAAACAAAACAACACTGCACATATTTCCCAGAAGCATTTTGATTAATGAAGCTAAAATGTCTATTTAAATTCTCATGGCTCATTAACCAATGCAGCTCTTTGATCTTCTTAGAAGCTTTTTGATGTAAAATATTGCAAACATACATTGAGAGTAAGTGCTCCACTGAATCTCTTCTGTGAAATATCATTTGTGGAAAAAGGGCTGGAATAAGACATGAAAAATACAAAAAATTATTTCCAGTGGCAAGATTTTCCAATCCTTTCTCATTCCTTCTTTGTCATGATTTTGGTTTGATTAACCAAATCTTAACATTTAAGGTTTTTAAGGGTCTAATTCTAGGATGAATCTGCATTTGTCACCTTTTTTGATTGTGATTGCAATTCAAATTCTAACAGTGATTTCATAATTGCTGTTAAACTGCACACATCTTACAGAAGTATAGGTATACAAAAACCTGAAACTAAGGAATGTGCTTGCCATGTTTAAACCTCTCATCCCTCTCAACCACAACAGTACTGGAGATCACATTTCATTCCTTCGTTCTCTATACAGAAGTCAGGTATATTGTGGCATAAGGCAGATTAACCACATTTAATATGTTAGAAGTTTAATGTCAAGAGCTGTCTGAAATATGATTTATCTGTGAGCTCCTGCTAGTCTCTTTTTGGCAATTTACACTTTAAAATCAATAGGAGCAGTTGATTTTCCATCAAAAAGTCATCCATCTCACTATAGCTCGAAAATTTAAAATTAAAAGCAGACTTCAGCTGCTCTATTTCTAAAAGTAATGAGCCCAGTATTTACTAATCACTCACAAAACAACATAAATGTGTAAAGTACAATATTGAAAAGCTATAATGAAGTATATTTTACACATTTGCTTATTTCTCTCAAATTATTGCAACTATTCTTTAACATCCCCACTTTTAAATTTCAGATTCTTATGAATTTCAGTCCTCATTT
Organism: Nothoprocta perdicaria; assembly: GCF_003342845.1. Classification (NCBI taxonomy): domain Eukaryota; kingdom Metazoa; phylum Chordata; class Aves; order Tinamiformes; family Tinamidae; genus Nothoprocta; species Nothoprocta perdicaria. Next base: position 1,183,776 of record NW_020454250.1, read on the forward strand.
TTATGAGGATTGAAATAAAACTACTATCATCAGAAATGAGTAATGCTTTAAGCTCTATTCACATCAAGGGGCTGTGGACTGTGTCAGTGTTAGAATCCCCATTCCCATGTCTCCTTATAGCTGCCAACACTGGAGACCTCTGGTCTGGATACTTTTAAATCAGTGCTGAATTAGAATTTAATCTGATGAATGCAATGTGTTTTGTACTTAATTTGGCCATTAGTTCTGATTTTATTAGTTATGAAAAAAAATACTTGTATTCAGTGCATGAGGTTATACCTGAGAAATTTCAAGATTGGAGATCATTTTAACTTGTCTAATGAAGAAAGTATGTCAATGTAGTGGATAAAGTGGATTCTATTCTAATATCCCTGCATTCTTCACCAATATTAAGATTTTTTTTTCAATTGTAGAATCTCTTTTCCCAGATTAACTTGTTTAATAAAAGAACTTGCTTGGCCAGATTTCTAACTAACTTAACTAAGTCCTTCTTATCTTTCCCCAAGATGTTGTTAGTTTTAATTTCCAGTGGATATTGCTTTCATTTTCCCCTAAATTATTTGATAATAGACTCAGAATTCTGATTTAATTTCAAACTCTAAGAAGTCTTGACGATTCTAACTTAATCTTTCAGGATCACACAAATACTGAGAATGACTAATTAGATTCGAATTTAAAATACATCTCTCCTGAGACAAATTTGTAATTTTACTATTCTAATAGTAAAAATTAACATTTGGATTTTCATTTTGTATTTTCATGGAACTAAACATAGCCAGAACAGATGATACACTCAAACTCTGACTTTGAAATATTTATACAATTCTTGCAATGGCTATCACTACATTCCTGTAATGTTCCCATACTTTAGACATTAAAAGAAGAGACTTACAAAAAAAAGCTGAACTGGGATTTATGCATAAATATGAACACTGTGGTTTTTATTTACATCCTCCGCACAGTAATACTGAGCTGCATGCACAATTGTATTTGCTTGTCTAAAGCAGAAAGAAAATGCACAATTATATAAAATCAAGAACATTTTTTTTAAGCACAAAATGTCTTTCTCAAAAGAAAAATCGCAAAAAATAAAAAAGCAATAATGCCAGTACTCTAGATAAGTAACGTACTATGATGTTAGGGGATTTTGATCATGAGTTACTGATCACTGGGTAGACTAATTTACAGATGAACTTTTACCTTTCTTTTCATGGTTCATTAGTTATAATGTACAATGCATGAGGCAAAGGGAAAGTCTAGATTTGGTACTAACTGATAGCAATTTAGCACACTGATAACATTGCTAACATATCCTTTGTTCCAGACACACAAGCACAGGGTATAAGCACAAGGTATATCAAATAAATATTACACGTTAGCAACATCATGACATTTTAAAATTCCACTGAATTCAAGGAGCTAATACGGAAGGAGGACAGTTTATTAATTTAAATAAAAATTAGCTAAGTTGTATGAAATAGATGATCATTGGTTTAGGTAGCTCTTTGGAGCTTTGGACCTTATACTTTATTCTTTTTTTTTTACTTTTTTTTTTTTTTTATACTTTATTTTATGGCTGAGAAACAATAAAGAGAAGAGCCAGATGAAGGCTTTGGAGAGTATCCACATGCTCATAAACCATTAAACTGTAGAAAATAGCATAATAATTTAGGTCTATTTTTGGGATCCTGCAAATGATATGAATGTGAATATTAAGATTTATTACAATTTAATGATCCTTAAATGACATCAGTAATTCAAAAGACATAATGTTGAACTTTGGATTACTACATTTACAACAGATTTCTTATTTATGGTAAATAATGAAACAGAACAACATATTAGTACTCTGAGAAGGCCAGAAGTAGAAGATGGCTGCAAATTTATGTCTTATAAAAATGTTAAAAAAAAAAAAATGTGCATCACAGCTGGATGCAGCAAAAGGTTTATTTTTGCTTTAAAATATTACTGCTTAATTGTAAAATTCCTGGAATTAAAACCAAAGATGATAGAGAGATAGTTAGACACACACACACACACACACACACACACAAACACACACACACACACACACACACACACAGAAACACACACACACACGTATAAGTAGAAAAAACATAAATATATAGTATATATATATATACGCTGGTATATGCTACTCTGTAGAGCAACAGCTATTGTAACATCCTCTATCTGCTCTCTGCATGTGTATCATTTACTATAATCTGTCTGGCTATCAATCAAGTGCCCTGACAACCAACTCTGAGGGTATGAATAGATTGATGAATCAAAGATAAATTCCATTGTTCACTGAAAATATGAAGCAAATAAAGTAGAGGATATAATACAGTCTTATATAGGTAAATACAATATTTGAAATATATAAGAGATCCTGCACTTCCTACTCTATCCTTCTTATTTCAACTGACATCTTTATTATTGTTTTTAAATAATTTTCATGATTTAATACTAAATATTCTCCCTAACTCTTTCTATCAAAAATAACATATAAACACACAACTGAGTTAACCATAAATGATTCATCTAAATTCTAAATTGATCCAAATTCAGAAGGAAGAAAAAGGACATACGAGTAAAAGGCAGGGGCTGCCATTCTTCATTCAAGCTTTATTCAATCTATTCAAGCCTGCCTTGGGATCGGTGAATTAAGAACTCATTGAGAGAACTGAGAGAGCTGAGAATTTAGATCAATGAGATTGAAAGTCAGCAGTTTTCAGATTGGATAGGATTTCACTAATTCTCAATCTCACTTGAAAATTTCTCTTCACTTGTTTATCTGATGACTGGGACTAAACTGTGATAGAAAGTTTAAAAACTGAACAAAGAGATAAATGTATATTATGCTTACATAACCCTGTCTTCTAGTATACTATCTTTAATATTTTATTTAATATTATAATAGTGTCTTTATTATTGTAATATTTAATAAATACAATTCCATTAATAGAAGTTCAGAGTATTTTATTTTTATTCATTTATGTAAAGTGAATGAGTTTCACAGAGGAAAGTCATTGTATCCGACAAGCTAGTCATACTTTAAATAGTAGCCAATTGCTCACAACGAATCTATTATTTTCCAAAGATTCAGTTTTTATGAGTTTCCAGATTACTCTGAGTTCCTTCACACTATTTTCTATAGTGTCTTAGCAAATTTTTTAAAAGTTTTACATTTTTGATATGTCCATATAAATATTTTGAAAATACTTATTTGGATTACCTGCCTAGGTTTTGCTCTAGTATTTCAGAAGTCTTCGGAAATCAGAATTTGAGAAATAGATTTTAGAATAAAATTGAAGTTTGTAGAAATTACATCAGATGGAAAATTTCCTACTTCCTTTATTTAGGTATTTACTCCAGATTTCTATTTTAAACGATCTGACTATAGGAGAATGATTTGGATTTATCATCATTTTTTTTTCTAAATCTATGAGGAAAATAGCGAAGCAATATAACCATTTTTTAAAAGATTTTTAACTAAAATTATGGCATAAATGAGTTGTAGCAAATACATTTATTGATTTATTTTTATTTGATCTTCTTCACAGAATGACAGAATGGTTGAGGTTGGAAGGGACCTCTAGAGATCATGTACTCCAACCCCCCTGCTGAAACTGGGCATCATTATCAGGACAGTGGTGCTTTTTACCTTTTTCACAGAGCATTTTAAGCAGTGTGGAAATCAAAGAGGTAGGGGAAAGGAGTCCCAAGGTGTCTGTTCCGCAATTAGGAAAGCGTAAAATTTAAAGTTAACAGCTGTATGCTTAGTCATTTTAGGTCTGTCAAGTCTCACACTGAATGTTTACCAGTTACAATTGTCCAAGGAAACATTACAATATATTCAGTGCTTCAGGGTTTGAGTAACTTTCAATAAGTTATTTCTTGCAAAGGTGGCATTTAAATATATTATAGGATAAACAATTTCTGCAGTCAAAAGTTAAATGATAATCTTGACGATACTTATAAGTTTTAAGTGCTTCTTTTACTATTTGAGCACAATAATTTATTTGAGATTCATAGAGTATTAGACTCAAAAGAGCTTAAACTCTTCTAAACTACTTCATGAAGAGCTTCAACTTTTTAAACCTATATTCCATAAAATATCAAAGTTTTTGAAAGTATCTATCACATCACTGTAATGGCTTACAGCTTTCAGTTTTAAAACAAGGTTCCTTGTTCACAATGTGAATTTGAGTGTTGTTAAAGCCACTTAATAAAAAAAAGAACAATCTTTAAAAAACTACCAACCCTTTATATTTAGAAGTATATTGCAGTCAAGTCACCTATCATCTTAATGCTGCGCTCCTTAAGTCTCTCAATGGAAAGAATTTTCTCCTGTTCAAAAGAAGTCTATTTCTCTTTCTGATTTTTCAAGAACCCTTTAAAGATCCAGAGTTTTACACAACAGTACAGTGACAACTTAATAGCTATGTAGAGAGTAAAAGGTCCTTCATTCTGTTTCTGCATATTCTGTATTCTGTCTCTTCTTACTAAAGCACACATTTAAGAAAGAAAGCTAAATTGCTAGCTCAGTTTAGCTCCTAGATCCATTTCAGAGTAGGTTCTTTGTGGGATAGACTTCCTATATGGCAAGTCCAAATAGTCTAAAATCTAAATGAGATCTAAATAGTTTATTTTAGACTCATTTAAAATGCTTATTTCAACAATAGATTAAGCACTTAGCTCATGAAAATCATTCTGCATAATCGCTATGACAGTACTATTTACTGTTTCACCAGTCATCATTTTAGCTGTACATTTACTTGCATCTAATCAGCAGAAATATTGAATATATTGAAGTCTGACTTATAGTTTTCTTAGAATTTCTTGGTCAACATTCTTATGTGGACATGACAAATATCTCTTCAGATCTGTCATCTAGAAACATCTTCATATATTTAATTTGGACTGTATGGATATTGTGCTGATTTTAAAAATTAAAGTCATACAACATTAAGGGAAATGTCTATAAAAGTCCACATATATTAGGTGTCTGCATTTACTTTACTAAGAAAAGTTAATACCACCTCAAATAATAAAGTCAAAGTTGTGTTTTTAAGTCTAGTTTTTCTTTTTTAAAATCTGATTTATATTAATTATTTTCTGAGAGAGACTCATTCCAGAGTAGCTATTTTAGTAGTTACAGAGAAGACTTATTAATTAAATATGCAGAATATTTAGCAAGTTATTCCTAGATATTCTCATCTTCCCTGGTTATTAACAACTGAAAAAAAAAAAAATCTTGCCTTCCCTTACATAGTTCCAGCACATAATCCTCTTCCTTTGCAAACAGAATGGAAATATTTATCAAATACTTCTGCTCTTCCAGCATTATAATTAGATAGTTTACAACTCTGTCTAGTAAAGACTAGGTTAACATATTTCATGGTCTTCATTTAAACTCTATACTACACTTATTTTGCTGATACCTACAGTATTCTCTTCCCCATCCTTCAACATTTACTTTCTCCTATTAATCTTCTACATTTAGTCAAAGGTATATGGCTTGAGAGATATTGCTCCTGCCAAAGCAAGTTCTTATATTCATTTCTTGACAAGCTTGGAAGGGAAGGGAAGGGAAGGGAAGGGAAGGGAAGGGAAGGGAAGGGAAGGGAAGGGAAGGGAAGGGAAGAGTCTACCTCTATCTCTACCAAATTCTCGAAACTTATGTCTAACTGACCCAGAAGGTTGCTAATCAAATGATTTGGTCATAAACTATTAAACCAACAAAACAAACACACTAAATGATGAAGACATTCAAATCTGTATCCTGCTGGGTACTGTGATCCTGAGACACACAGAATCAGAAAGCAGAGAGCTGGCAATCTGCTAGTTAGACAGCCTACTGCTCACATGAGATGGAAACATGCTGAAGGTAAAGATATGATTAGTAGTTCTAGTATGAACATATTAGAGAGCAGTATGTACGAAAAGATTATTTGAAAAAATGCATGCTAACTTGGTATGGAGAATTTCATCTTACATGAAAAGACTTAAATGAAAACATTTAAATGTGCATTTTAGCAAGACAAATATTACATTTTATTAAGACTGCAATGATATGTAATATTCTGAGTCCTCCTAAAATATGATAATATTCTGAATCCTCCTTAGATGCAATAAGCATATCACACTGTATTCAAACAGAAGCTTACACTTATTGAATTTCTAATTTATGAATTGACATAATGAAGTATTCCATAGAGTTCCTACCAGTAGGTAGCAGAAGCTCCAAGAAATCACAGCAATGAAAGAATGGAAATGTTTCTGGCAGTGCAAAGTACAGTCATTATTTATTTCAAATACTTATCGAATATGTACTTTATTATAAAGCATGATAGTTAAATATATGAGTATCAGGTACATCTGAATACATCTGCTGTGACAAATAATTAACGAAGTTCTTAAGGTCTGTGTTAATGCTGTATCGCTAAAACCGTTATTATAACCTGAAGCACAAAACTTCAGTAAAGCAGTCTCCAAAATCTGCTCCTCTGAACCGCTCTTTTCCATGTTCCTTCATGGGGAATAATAAGATGTCAGTACCCTAGAAGATGACAGTGGCAGAAGATTCACCACTCATCATGGCATCAATATACAAATAGGAAACAAGCTGAGCTTTCTATCTTCCTTGAACTTTTTCTATACTATGAAGCAGAGTTGATACACTAACAGCCAGACAAAGATGATTTGAAACACTAACATATGCCCTTGTGGATTTCATTGATCTTGCATAGATCAATTTCATTTCAATTAAGACTTTAATTATTTTGATACGACCTTAAACAGAATACTTTTTTTAGTTAGGTTAACTTAAGTAGGCTTTTGTTCACCAATAGTACCATGTGACATCATTTTAATATGCTACTGGAAATGTTTCCTTAAGATAATTATTACTCCTTAACATAGTGCTCCTTAGCACTTTGATGTTAAGATCAAGTACCTTGCTGTTATGAAGAAAAAAGGAAAAGAAAAATTGCTTTTAGTGTGTTATTGACAGAAATGTCTTAAATCCTTGGTACTTGCCTAATGAGACTGATGACAGAAATTTCTCACCATTTCAAAGTCAATTTTAATCTTTTAATGTTCTATGTACTTATACTTATTTTTCTAACATGGCTTTTGAATATAATTACATATTACAAATATGCCACCAACACAGCACAAAGTCAAATGTGACATGTCTTTCGTGTTTTAAATTCATTTTTTGACAGATTTTATATCATCTAACAGATACTGTCAAAAAACTTAAGAATAGATGTCTTTCACACAAAACATATAATAGGCTTTTGTCACTAAGGACAGAAAATATATTTACAGCAATTAAAGGAAATTCATCATTTCTCATGCAAATATACTTCTTGACAAAATATAAAATACTAGTTATCATTAATTTTCAGTTGAAGGGAGTAATCTGCAGGACTTCTATGATAAATGCTGAAATATTTATATCTTTAATCCACAAGTCAGGAGAGTTACAAATAACAATCCTATAAAATTTTAATAAATTAGGAAAGGTGTTTAATACAAATAATGACCAAATAGACATCTTTTCTTTCACTTATCAAAAACTGAACACTATACCAGTTTGTAGTATGTCACAATCTTGATGAATACACATGATGATGATGATGATGATGATGATGATGATGATGATGATGATGATGATGATAATAATAATAATAATAATAATAATAATAAGCTCTGTAAAAAAGAAACAAAACTAAAATAATCAAGATTTTATCAAAGATAACAATTTATAAAAACATTTCCGAAGTATCTTGTACTGTGTTTCAATCTGTAATCTTTATTTATCCCTCTTTTACGGAATGATGCACACTTAAACTCACATAGCTGTATCTCCATTGTATGATAAAAGACTTCACTTGTTTATTTTTTACTTGCTGAGAAAAAACATTTTAAAAAGATTTCTTCCGGAATAGCTAGATATATATCAACAGCTGCCTACATTTTATGCTGCAAAATCACATGAAGAATTGTTTTAATCAACTGTTAACAATTAAACAACTTGTTAAATTAATTTAGTTAAATAATTTTAATTTAAATTTATTCAAACCTTCTCAAGAGTTTGGGCACATAACCCAAACTCTCAGAAACATCTAGTGTTTGTGGAAAAGTGAATTCTTTGAGATATTTTTGCCTTCTAGTTCTTCTTGAAACAACAAATGTAACTGTCCCTATATCATTTCAAAATTCTGCGCAGGTTAGAAAATGCTTCAGAAAACTTGAGAAAAACCAACATCAAGCAACCAATAAAATCCACTCACCATCTCTTCGATTCAGCCTTGCAAATCCAGGGCTGTGACTGCTAGACAGCTCTGATGAACTGCTGAATGATGACTGAGGCAAGGCAGACACCAGCGGATCATCACAGTTATCTGACAGAAAAAGACATCATGTTCAGGTTAACACAATGCACATGACTTACTGGTTCTCCTACCAAAGAAAATGCTAGGAAAATAGCTAGATTATCTAAGAAGAGCATGTCTCAAAAATTTTCCCATTGCTGTATTACATGAAAAATCATCAGTACTGAGATAGAGCTACTTGTCTATCAATATTTCCTGAGACTATCAGGCTACTATAACTTACTATAATTTTTTTTACTGCTAAAATTTACCAAGTTATTTAATTCATTGTCCTTGACAGTTATCATCTGATTTCTGAGACTGTACTGACAAACAGTGCACTGCTCACTCAACACCATTTACACAGACAGGAAATGACACCTTCCAATACTGCCTTCAGTCTAGTAGCATGAAGCCATAACCACAACATGTGTTCTTTGCTTTCCTAACACCAGATACAAAATCACATTAAATTCAGCTACTTCTTCCCAAATGAAAACAATAGAAAAATCTTCTTGCCTATTTTCACAGTTGCAAAAATGATACAATGGAATTTTCTTCTACTTTGACAATGTTACGTTTTAGATAGAGAAGCAGCGTAAAATTGCAGTTATTAGCATGCAAGTCCTGACATTCAATAGAATGAAACCTGAAATGTTCAAAAAGAGGACTTAACTGCAGATCACAATCAATGGTGCAGAAGCAAGCAAATACTAATCAATATTTGGGATGTTAAATGCTTCTCCAGCTCAATTACTATACAGGGCATGTGTTCATTCTCCATTTAAATTTGCAAAATACAAATTGAGAATCAATATTGCTTCTAATTTTAGCTGAAGAAGACTAACTTAAGAACACCAGAAGAAGTGTAAGCAAGTCTGTTCCTGGTTTCCTTGTTGTACTGCGCTGGCATCTGTGGTTTATAAGAAGAAGGAAAATTATAAAAACTCTTCATCTTTATGAAATGGTCTTTTTTTTGGGACAAGCATGTTCTCTGGATGCAACTGATAAGTGTAAACTTACAAATGAGCCTGTCTTCTAACATTTCTGTTCATCCACGAAATCTCTATTACGGAAATCATGAATCAAGAAAAAATCTTTTTCTGACATGGAAATAATGAACTGTTTCTTCTGAATAAATATGAATGTATTTAATTAGCAGTAATCCATTTATATGCACTACAAAAAAGACTTAAGGGTTCCTTTCTGGGAAAAAAAAAAAAAAAAAAAAATCTGATGCTGTCTATGAAAACTGGAAAACTCCTAACTGCCATTTCCTAACCTGAGGAGAGGGGTCCTTTTAAATTATAGATATACCTTGTCCTATAGGTCTATATCTTATCTTTCCTCTTAAGGAAAAATAAAGTTCTCATTAGAACATCTAGTCAGTACTAAGCATTTCTTAGTTCTGATATTCTCACATATCACTTCTATCAAATTTAGAATAATTCATTTACGTGAAAGGAATAAAAGTACTAACTACTTACTTTTATGAATTTATTTCCTGCACTAACCTTCTATCATACAGACTGCAAAGTGGTCTAGCTACTCTTTACAGCCTGACCACAAGCTTATTTTTATGTTGCTACTTGCAGACTGCATTTATGAAAGGAGCTGTGAAGAAAAGGTGAAAGGAAACGTACTGCTGAGGAGATATCGTTGTCTAATCAGTAAGCATGAAAGAAGGAAAAATAATTAAGGAAAAAAAGATTATATCTCAAATGCATTGCACTGGTAGGCCTTGGAAAGGGATCTTATTAGTGAAAGGTTTCTTTACAATACAAAAAAAAAACAGAAATTTTTATTCATAAAAAGAAAATATGTAGCTGCAATTTCTTGTTTGCATCAGAAAACCATTCACACTGGTAACGGAAGGAAGCATCTCAAGAGGCACTCATTCTACTGTCAATGTCTACATTTTAAGCCTGAATATCAGAATGAAAATTGGGAATATTTTCACTAATATTTGTTTACTTAACCTTTCACTTGCCTCATATTTTCAGGCTTCATTGTCTTAGTGAAGTGATTTATCATGAAATGAATCACTGAGAATAATATGTGATCAATCAATGTATATATGCACTAGCAGCTACACAACAACTGGACACACTATTTCTACAATTCCTTTTGCTCATGCCTTAGAAACAGCTTTTTAATTCTGAGGGGAAAGTTTTATTAAAAACAAAAAAGAAAAAAAATACTGGATGGATGAGTCATTTAGTGTTTGTCTGCACTTCCCATTTTTCTTCCTTCATATGGAAACATTAGGAAGCATTCAACAGTATTGTATTATTCAGCAAAGAAGCTTCAGTATTCATACTACTGTCAACTTCATATTGTTTTGAGATGTCTCCAGAATAACTAAATATGTCCCTATATATATTATTGGTTGCACAGTGATCTATGTCAAGCTCAATTTGTATTAGAAACAGAAACAATGCAAGGCATTTTTTTGTTTTACTAAATCTTGATTCAAGAGAAGTGAGTCCTATACCATGAAGAGATTTACTCTTTGGATACTTAATACATTTATTTTACACCAGCTGCTGTGCTTTATTTCAGGAAAGTAATTTGATATCAACTTATTCTCTATTGTTTATCAATCCTAAAACACATTCTTGTTCCAGGATACAATGTTAAATTTATCTCAAAATTTAGTAAGAATTCCAAAATTAAATACAAAGCACTTTGAAGAAGTTGGCAGGAACCAGATGGTCAATACTGACTTATTTCTCCAATTTAATAGAAGCAAATGAAAACTTGATCTGTACATAATGACAACTCTGTTTTGCTTCACTATACTGAACGAAATACTATGCAATGAAATGAACTGTTGGAATTCTATGTTGGGCCCATAAACTACTGGTCAGGTCTCTTTGACAACTTTTACCTGTGCAGCATAATAGATCTCGATGCCAAAGGTCAGCTAGCTTTCTAGGAATGTCTCATATAGCTCTCCAAGATCAGTAAATACCTAAGTTTTTTATACTTACATGAATTTTAAAGTATTTTTTTTATTTTAAAGCAATGTATCATCTCCCCCCCCCTTTTTTTTTTTTTAATGATACCCCAAATGGTTGTGCTGACATACAGAATGACCTCGAGGAGGAGATATGTATGGAAAGGAATCTCATGAAATTCAACAAGGGAATTGTAAAACCCTGCTTCTGGTACAGAATAATTGTATGTACCAGGACAAGCAAGGGGCACACTGGATGAAAAGAAACTTTCCAGAGAAGGACTTAGGAGTCCTGGTGATCAAGCTGACCACATGATAGCAATGCATCCGCATGGCAAAGATGACCTGGGCTTCAGTAGAGAACCATCTTCAGTATGTCAGGGGATGTGATCCTCCACTTCTGTTTAGCATTAGTGATGCAACACTTGGAGTGTTTAGTCCACTGTGAGGCTACCCAATACAAGACATAACGGACTGAGTTCAGCAAAGATTTATAAAGGTCATTAAAGGACTGGAGTGTCCCTGAGTTGACAATTTTCTGAGCCTCAAGAGAGCTGGCACTCTCCAGCCCTGAGAAAAGAAGTCTCAAAATGCTTCTCTTACCAAAGTTTATAAATACATGAGGGGAATGTATAAAAAAGACAAAGATGGGGTCAGGTTCTTCTCAGGGATGCCCAGTGACTGGACAAGAGAAATGAGAATAAGTCAAAACACAGGAAATTCCATCTGAATAAAAAAATAAGTAAGTAAATAAATAAAAACATTGCAGTAGTTGTTGAGAGAGGTGGTGGACTGTTCATCCTGAAGATACTTAAAACCCAATTACTCATCATCCTGGGTAATCTTCTCTAGCTAATCCTACTTAAGTAAATGATCTCCTGAGGTATCTTCCAATCTCAGCCATTCCTTGATTCTGTGAAACAACTAAAGCTTTTTAAAATGAGTGAAGGAGTATTTCTTCCAGTTTCAAATATGATCTCATCATGTAAATTCCAAGTAAAAAAGAGATTATTTATACAGTAGTATTATAGTTTACATAGAGTATGCCACATGAGCTGTAAGATGGAGCTCAAGTAGATATCATAGGTAAAGCAATTATCATAGTCATTTTTATAATACTATGGTTGATAAAATAAATTTTATGTCTTTGACCTGAAAAGTATTTTGCTAAAATGATGATGAAGATCATGAGGGTGATGATAATTGAGTATCGAACAATCTGGGATTTATTTCAGAATACACAAGTATACAATTGTGTTTCCAAGTTAGAGTTTCGGAGTTAAAAAGAGTAACTGTGATTATTAAATTAAAAATAAGGCTCTAAAACTGCAGCTTTAAGAAACAAGATGGTAAAGAAGTAGTATTTGCTGCAACTTTAAATATAGATACCACAAAACATATCCTCCAGCAGGATATAAAATATATAGTACTTATATATATCCTCTAGAAGATCCAAATATCCTTAAGATCATCTCTGCAACAGAAGATAATATGGGCTTTTAGCTAGGAGTAAGCATATATCTCACTTTTTTTAAGAAAACTTTTAAATACATTAATTATGTTAATTTAGTCTTAGGTCCACATGCAGGCTTAAAATCAGTTTTAAAAGATTTAGAATTTAATGGTATTCCTGTAACACACAAATGGAGATATGTCAATCTCTTTCTTTTGCTGAGAGGTATTGACCATAGAGCTGATCCTTGCTGTGGTGAACTCTTCATCAATAAGGATGAGAATAATTAGGAAAAGTCAAGTTGATAGATTTGCAGACTTTTAGATCAGACCTTTTATCTATACAATATGCAATGCCAATTAACATGCACCTTGCATCCCCGTCCTAATGAAGGATTTTTTTTAAAAAGTCCTTTCTTGCCCAAGATGGGAAAAAAAAAAAAAAAAAAAAAACCACGTTGGTACAATTTCCCTGCCAATGGAAAGAATAGTTATCTTCTTTAAAAGGAGGTAACCTTCACAGCAAGGCTGAATCATTTGTTGTATTTGAGAAAATTTTCCAGTTTTCTGATAAAGTTATTAGACTTTTAAGTGTAGAGTTCTTCACAAATTATGCAGAGAGTTCTCATCAGGCATGTGATATTTTACCTTAACAAAAACATGTAATGTTAGAGTTCATTCCTTGGAAAGAGCAATCCAGACTTCTCAGTTGTGGTTGTTTCTTACCAAGAAAGGATGACGAACTTGAAGTGAGAATAAGGAGGCATCTTTACTATGCACTCACTTGGCTCCCTTATTGCTGTCTAGGAGCACAGGTGTCTTTGTCACTGTCTTAAAAGTCATTCCGGAAGGATGAAGGGAAGGAACAAGAAGTTGAGTGAGCTGGATCAGGATATAATGACAAAAGACTAGAAATAAAAAAGAAGTTCTATTTCCAAAGAGTTTCTGTAATAAATCTTCAAATATTTACGTGGTTGTCACCGCTGGAAATTATGCTTTGCCCTTTTTCTTTTTTCTTTTTTTTTCCCCCACTTTTACCTACATTTTTTCTTTTTCACTTTAATCCCTTGACTCCAAGTTTGGAAATAGGGGTATGAACACCAAGGGGAAAATATTTCCCCCCTAATCTTTTTAACAAAATAAAATAAAGGTCTTTCTGTTCCCAATATCAAGAGATGTACCAAGAACTAAATGCTCTTGTCATAACTGATGGTAAAGACATATTACTAACATATTGCTGATTTAACAATCCTTGATTGTTTGGGTATTTTTTAGAAATTATCGGTCTATCTTCTAATGCAAGTTGAGACCTAACACTATGACATATCTCCTAATTGCTAAAGATCCTTGAAACCAAAGCAAGTCTTTTGATTAAGTTCAATGGTTGTTAGATTGAGACTATACTTTTTTATAAATTCCAATTGCATTTTATGTGTCACAATTTAATGGTGAAAGAGGATTTGACTCAATAAAACTTTAGAGAGGACAAATTAGAACTGAACTCTGATGACAGAAATGCATCATTTTTAATTGTTTCAATCATTTAAAGACATATAAAAATATATTAATTAACCAAATATTCCTCAATAGAACTTTTATATCAGTTTGTTCAAGGTGTACCCAAAGGCAAATATAACAAAGTAGAAGGGCATAGCTCAGGTACCAAGCAGCTTCTCTATTTTTTTCTTAAAGCAATACTTTCTATCAAATAAAAATCAAAACTAGCCTGATTAAGCAGAACACATTCCAAAATAAATCTAAAATGGTTGGGATATTATGGAAAGATATCTATTTGCTCCATCTCAAATAAATAGTGTTTACATAGTATTTTTATTATTAAAAGTGCATTCCTTGTTGCTTTTTTCTTTTGTCCTTGAATTTGAGTGTGGATCTTACCTCACCCAACCAAAATACAACCAAAAATACAGCTCAATAAAGTTTTTTAACATTGAAAAACAGTACATGTTTTTTTACTTTAGCGATTTATTAGTGGGATTTATTAGTGAGTCAAAATTTATTTCAGTATGTATATTGGTTTCATTCTGTGAATAGCAATGAAAATAATGCAATTCAAATAATGCAATGTAAGTTGAAAGAATTTAAGAAATATAAAGTAGCAGGATTTTGAAAGCATAGCAGAATTTAAAATAATGACACACACAAAATAAAAAAAAAAACTGTAATTTAAAGGTAAAATATTTAACACCAATGCAAAATATACTTTAAAATCAGTATTAACTGTTTCCCATGTAGCTGTGTAGTATATGGAAACTAATTTTATAAGAGCAGGGAATGTCATTTCCCATGAAGTAAATCATACACTCTTACTCTGGATTATTAGATTCTCATTGTCTTGTGCTTTTCTATTACATTCTGAAATTCAGAATGTTTGATCACGTGTTTCATTTATTTTTTCAGCTGTGATAATATAAACAAAGGTTAGCAATTTCTTTGAGATTAATAAATCATCTTTACAGAGAATTTCAAATTTCTCATCATTAGAAGAATTCAGAAATCCTTTTCTTTTTTTTCTAAACTAACAGACACACAAAGGAGATAGGCTGCATATTTCTATTTACAATTTCAGCTTTACTTTTCACCAGTCAAACTTTGCTCAAAGATAGAGATATATATTGAAAAGTTAGAAATGGAAAAAAAAAAAAAAAAAGCCTTCTTAATTCAATTTTTCTTAATTCAATGCAAAATATGCATCAAAATGTTTCAAAGTGAAATAAGTAATTACAGTCAGTGCCTCAAAAAATAATATAAGCCTGGACATTGGTAATGAAATTAACTGAGGAAAAAACATTTTCAATTAAAACCTATCAACTGAGAATGAATAGCATCCAGAAAGTCTTGGCAATAGTTACAATCATGTTCTACCCAACAAATTTGAAGAAAGTGTATTTAAAAAGCACATTGTGTTTGCAAAGAGATTATCAATACCAGAAATAATATATATATAAAAACTCACTTTTTAAAAAAGATTTTTTAAGTTCTATTGCTAAGGTTCTTTCAGGTCAATGGAAATTACATTTGTAGTCTACATTTTAGAATGAAAGCTTTATAGAAAGGAAACTGTTTTTTTTCCTGGCTGTTAATCACTTTACACAGGCTCTCTGAGGGGATCATCTAGCATAGACCTTTACAAATTGCTAACATTTTTCTGAAGCCTGCAAGATTCTACCTAGGTATAAAATGCCACAACAATAAATCCCCTTGATTTCACTTTTATATTACAGTTCTACAGCAATGAACCTCTACTGATTTCTAGATTAGTTCTTACTAATGCAAGCAAAATATATCATATATTAAGGCACCGTAAAACTAGATTAACAAACCACTTGGTGGAAAGATATTATTAGTGTTCTTTCTCAGATATAAATTGCAGTGCACAGCTTTACTTGCTTTCAAATATGTGGAGTTGAGGAGAGGGAAGAGTGTTTAAGGGAAAATTAATGCAGGTATGAATGTTTAGACTGTAAAAGTCTCCTGATTTTACTATATCTACCTTTTTATTACTATAAGTAGAATTCTTGTTGCATTTTTTAAGGAATTTTAGACCAAAAGATTTCTTCTCTCTCAGAAGTCATATCAAATACAGTAATTTATTTAGGTGAATTTCAATGCTGAAAATGTTGCTGAGAGAGAAGGTCAGAAACTGAAATGTCAGCATTTTTAAAATCTCACTGATAAACAATTCAGTGAGAAATGTCCAGAAAACAGGTCTCTTTCAGCTTCATAAGATAATTCTGAGTATTCTAAATCTAGGTATTAGTTTATTTTTGAAGCCTAGCAAAATATTTCCTTGAAGGACAGCAGCAATGATTTGACCAAATACAGGCACCTAAAACACAATTTCTGAATAGGAGACCAGGGAATCTGGGCCTTTTTGCATCACACAGGATTCAATACACTCATTGGCAGACTTTGCATCCCAGCTAGAGGAAGATAATTTTTTATCCATCTCTGGAAATATCACTTGCAATTGTTTAAGAAAACTTGAGCTATTAAGGTTATCTTTACATTTATTTGCCTTCCATTCCCTAATCTGAGGCCTCAGAGAAAATAACAGTAACAGTAAAATCTTTCTGGGGCATATCACAGATATATAATTTAGGAGTAGTTAATCTGGATTAAGGGAAAAAGTAACCACAATTGGCTGAAGTCAAAGACAAAAAGAAAGGTCCAAGGTCAAACAATGCAATGTGTGACACTAGAGATTGCTGCTTTTGTCCTAGTTCTATTGGAAATCACACAATTGGCACAAGCAATGAAACTCAAGAGGTCTTGGCATGAGGGCCATATCATTAAAATATATATTATATAAGAAAAGAGGTAACAAGAAAATATATGCATTTATCAATTTCAACACTGAGAGAATCAATATAAAATTGATTCTTTATACAAACAGGCTATAAAACTTGTCCCAGAAACAGAATAAGAAGCACATCACTTATACGTACATAAACACACCCTAATTGTGCTTTACAATGTTGTAAATCCACTTTTTTCTTGGTATCTTCATAAATTCTAACACCATTCACTAATGCTAGGAAATAACATCTTATTTCAAAGGTAATATTTCAAAGATAAGATATTAAGTGTCACTTCAGTTGTAAGCCTGTGAATCTTGTTATCTTTTCTCCAAATGAATGAAAAATATCCCCTCTTCACTATCAGTTGCATTTTTTCAAGTGCAAGTTTATACAGACTCTCCACTTCTTTAATAAGGAAAATTTCTTTGATCTTATTCAGTGAAAGTCATTTTCCAATCCTTCCATTATTTTGAACTTCTTCCAGGTTTTACACATCTCGTTTTTGAAAAGAAGCTACTGGAAGAGAAACTGGTAGCAGAGCTGAGTGCTTTGTATAGAAATCAAACTGATTTTCTATTTCTTATTTTTATTTTTCTATTATTTTAATGTATTGAGATTTCTCCCACACTTCAACACTTTTAGACCACTCTTTCCCAGGAAATTCTCCCATAGTCCGGAATTAGTCTGATTTTGGAGATTCGAATTGTATTAGTCCATGGGACACAAATCTGTATCTATCTCAATAAAAACACGGTGTTTTGCATGATAAATCTTTAAAGAGATCATTCAGATCAGACTGTATATTCAGCTTTTTTTTTTTTTCTTTTTGAAACTGACATTGAGCAAGCTTTCATGTATTTAATGTATTGTAATTACTGTATTTCATGTATTTCACATTAATAATGTACACTTGAAATTTCCTTTAATCAAAGTCACATGACTAGAAGTTATCCAGGCATAAATCATAACAAAAACATTGAAATCAATCATATTTCTAAGTAATAAGTCATTTATGCCTTTGGTGTGCAGTGTCCTTATGCTCACTTGACGTGAATGCTCAATCCCCTCTAAGGTTCTATTTCACACTCAAACATAGTTGCTAATACTATAATTTCTATCCTTATGTCTATCCCTACATCCAAGTCATTGCTTATGAAGATATATTTCTGCTGTTGAAAACTATTACTTTATAAAAGTCTAAATATTACTCCTATTCACTGATAATTTGCCAGTTAGACATAATTTTTTAAGTTGTGAATTAAAACAATGACTAAGGTGATATTCTGACCTATTTGGAATGCACACTTAAAAAAAAAGAATTGCCATTCGAGAAAACTACTAGAGTATATTCATATAGTGCAGTCAGTATATTCACTAGTAAATATTAACAGTTGCTAAAGAGAGGTTGCTAAATGGTAGTTTAGAGAGCATAATACTGAAAATATTAAAAGGAATCTAATTCTTTCTCCTTACATTCATGATGCAGATATAATACCAAAGAACAGGTTCAAATTTTCCAGGATTTTTTTCTTAATGAAATGACTCAAAAGCTGTCAATAGCTTTTAGTTATTTCTTACTGAATTTATTTTTTTCCATCTTTTTTTCTCCTACTTTTTCTATATATTTTAATAGGCAAACTTATTTCTCTAGTAACTTGTCTCATGTCTGAGTTTATGTTCCATCCAGATTCTGTAAATAAGTGTCTAAAATTTATATGGGAGCTATTAATTCCATGAATACACATGATCTATTGATGTGCACAGAGTTAAGTATGGGTATATTTATTTTCTTTTGAAAAATCAGGACCTACTGAGGTATATAAAATGTCAGAATCGCTGACATGAATGCAGAAATCTGACTTCATTAAACAAACAAAATTTAAAAAATGCATTTTAAGAAAACCAAATAATAATAAAAAGCACTGATGTAAATATATATTATTTCCTATTAAAAAAAAAAATGCTTGTAGAGGTCTAATAGTTTTCACTTCTTGAAAACAAGAAGTGCTCCTATCATGATATTTTTTTTCAAAAAGAGTCAATATCTTTTTATAATTTTGATATTTATCTGCAATGAGTTATGCAGGAATGTATGTTAAACAAAAAACAAAAGATACTGACTGCAAGTACTTACAGTAGGAACATTATACATCCCATACAAATTTTAAAATGCAAGGCTGCATCCCTCATTGCATGTTACTGCATGCTACAGTGCCTTCTCAATTATTATAGGTGACTGGAACATACCTCTCCCTCCCTTTTGATGCCATTTCTCCACCTGGTCATTTAGTTGAAATGGAGTCACACGCTATTACCTTTTGCATGTTTTGGAAGAGGTACTTTGGAAACTAAGCTATTTGTCAAGAGTTTCAGCCTACATGCACTGATGAAGACTATCTTGTTCTTATGCAGTTACTTTAAAGCACAATTATATCATTTTCACATAATTCAGACTGCTCCTCTTGCAAAAAAAAAAAAAAAAAAAAGTTGTAAAATGTTTTTCATATGAAAAAGTCAACACTCACAAAATTGTATATTCTGTTTTTACTAATACTCATTAGAAGGAATTCCTCTTCCTTGCTTTTCATACTCAAATTGCTTGCTGTTCAGCTAACAGACGGATATAAAATATATTATATTAAATTATATTTGATGATGTAGTATCAATTCCTCTTTTCCTCCAGTCTTTGTGCTTGTCTTGAATGCTTATCTTGAATGCCCCGCTCGGTTTCAGACTGCTTCTCATGGAAAACATCAGCTCAAGAGAACTCTCCTGAGAGGGAACATCCTGTGGTGCCTCTCTCCAAGCACAGTCTCACACAGCTTCATTAGATCTTACAGCCAAACTCACCCTCAAAGTCTTCTAGGGATCCAGATCTAATTTATTCCTTCCTCTAGCTGACCCTTGTTCCAAACTATAATTTTCATTTTTTCTGTTCCTGGAATATTCAAACAGCTCTTTGGTAGCCTAGTTGCTATCTCTTTCAGTTGCTAAAATGATTTCTTGATCCAACAAGAGATAAAACCTCCTCCAATCCTTTTACAACATGGAGGGTGTTGGTGCAAATGTCTAAGCATGCCTAAAAGTGCTTACCTAATTACTTTGGGATGCATGTGACTGCATTTTCACTATCCAGTAAATACGGGTAATTGTATGTCACCTGATGGATTGAGATACGTGCTCTTCCTATGAGCCAGCAACATCTTTTCTGAGAGGAAACATACCCCATCAATAAGGCTAACAATAATATACCACAATGGATGATATATTATCACAGAAAACAGCTTTGCAGTGAAGACATCATAGGGACAGTAATTTGGCTCTAATAAACCTACCTTCATCCCTTATGTATCCATGTAGCATTTAATTCCTGTTAACACTTTATATGCTTTATAGCATTCTTTGAGATATTTCAGACATATCTCAAAGTTATTTATATTCTGACTGAGATTAAAAAAGCCAATGTTTGGTATGAAGGCCCATGGGCACTGATAAAATATGAGAACAAGAAAGTGTAGAAGAGATTGGAAAATCACTAGCTGGCAAATTCCCATCTCTAGATCAGAGCATAACTGTCTCCTAGGAAGAAGGCCAGAGAAAGGTATGTTCTCTTCCATAACGACTAGGCTTATAAATTCACTCAAACCAGCTTTGTGCCAAGTAGTAAAGGTTTCACTGCATGCTATATTTCTAAAGCATGTTTCAGAAAAAAAAATAATTGCAACCCCCCAATAAAATTTTCACCCTCCTGGCTGAAGTCCTGACTGAAACTTGGAGGCAAAATATTTTCTAAGACATTTGGATAGATCTTTATATAGTGATCATAACTCCTAAATCTCTTGTGAAACCAGTGGTGATTTCTCAACATAAAATACAATACAACACAGAGAACTTTGCCACACAGAAAAGCATTGAACAAAAGCCAGTTTTATGCAGTAACCTCTTTGTGCTGTGACTTTAACAGTGAGTCAGACATGAATTTCCCTACAGAATAGACTTTCTTAGTTAGCACAATTTTGAGTGAAGACGACTGTGTGTCAGGCATCAAACTTTAGTCTAAGCAGCATAGTGGCATCATGCTTTGGCATGTTGGTCTTGCACAGAAAAAGACTTTGAAGCAGCACTTTAACTTTGCTTTTGGGTGGCTATGACAGAACAAGAGATAAGGAATAAGGAAGCTCCTCAAAATATATTCAGCATACTGAATTACTCCTTTCACCAGAACACATTGATTCAAATGGTGAGAGATTTTTTAAAAAAATTCTGCAAATATATTTATGCTGTTGAGGCATTGCTTTAATAGTTAATATATCAAGATGATATATTAACTGTATTGTAATATATCTTACAAACTTATTACAATAACTTATTAGACAGTTAAAAAAAAAAAAAATAAGGCAAAAAAAAAAAAAAAAAAAAAAAAGAGAATATTAGCGGCTCACTGCTTCCACATTGTTCATTTTATACTTTTCCGAGTCACTTACAGAGAACAAGGTAATACTTTCCTCTTCCCCTCTCCCACCCTCATCATCCTCCCTCTCTAATGCCACTGTGTACTATTAAATTATAAAGCAAATCTTTCTGGAGACTTTTGAAAGCTTATTCCCATTTAAGCTTGTTAAAATTGCTTAAAGTATTTTAACTGATGTTTGTTTGGTTTGTTTTTCCCTTGGGATAACAATTCTATAATGCACAAAACAGAGCTTTATTATTATTAATTTAAACTACATGGTTAAGTAGTATAATGAATGAACAGCACAGAATTGCTGTGTTGAACAGAATCAGATTTCAGGATTTTGTTTTGGACACATTTTATTCATTCTTCCCTGCCATGAACAGAACATGGCATTCAAGTTTTATCTTAGCCTTAGAAAGAGGTGAGCACGGGATTCTAGTATCAAATAAAGCAAGGCTTTACTGTTCAAATTCTAGTTTCAGCCTCATTACTAAATTCAGAGAAACAGGTAAAATCAGTAAAAGTCTAAAAGTCAGAACTTTGTTTTGAGCATTTCAAGACCAAAGCAAGGTCAAAATGTAAAAACATCTAATTGAAAAATTTTATACTCTGAAATAAAAAATCAAAAATCATTTCCAACAAAAAACTGTCTAGAGATAGAGCACTGTTTCTGTAAGAACAAGCTTATTGGAAAACAAAAACTGAGAAAAAAAAAGAAGAGAAAAAAAAAGACAGGAAACTTAAATAGTTTTTAAATCAGGTGAAAATAATTATTCTAATTATTCCATATATCAATTAATAGATCCATGTTAGTGCAACTCTAAAAAAGTTTATTGAATTGTTATTCAATTATTATTGAATAACATTGAATTGACAAAAAATGAACTTGCTGGTACAATTTGTAATTAAAAATTCATTTCAGATCATTTCCATATTAAATTTCAAAAAAAGGAGATAAAAAATAGAAACACCAAAAAAAATTTAAGTCCAAGAGTTGGTGGAGAAATTTGAGAACAAAATCCTAGTGGGACATGTGCTTATCAAAAAACAAATACAAGAACAAAACCCCACAGCCATCCAATCAAAAAAAGCAAAAACAAACAAACAAACAAAAAGACAGAGTACTTACGTTATCTGTTGCTCAGTATTTCTAGTTGCTAACCTTGTATTTTCAATTAATTAATACAACCTATTAAATAATGTTGAAAAATTTAGTCATTGAGTCGTTGAATTGCCTCAAGCCTCAGCCCTTGCCTCATGCAATGATCTCATATCACTTCCTTTCTCAAGCCTGCCAATTAAGTTGTTACTTTAAATATGTTTCCTAAGTATAATTTTAATCAATGTACAGAAATGGAGTAGTGTCTATCTAGAAAAAGTTCATTTCCATCCTTCGCAAATTTCTCCCACTTTAACATAAATTCAATTTAATTCCTGTATATATGTGTATATATATACATACACAATAAGTGAATAGGTTTTTTTTTTGCTTCATATTTTTATGATCATTCAAAGACTCTACATAACTCTAGAAAAAGTAGAGTAGGTTGGCTCAGCATGTCTGAGCCAAGATTTGTGTGGGCCGTTCCCACATTTCCACATCGTGCTGTGGCAAGACAGAAAGAAATCAGGCAGAATAAGACAAAGTTGAGACCCTTGGCTTCCCTTTTTTATGTCAGTGGAAAGGTTACTTGTAAATGAAGAACTGCCAACATCTCCACTTGCATAAACAGGATAACAATGCTTAATGCTTTTGATGTGAGCAAATACACGGTAAAGAGAAAGGATTTGACTTTCCTTCTAGAATATCTGATCAAAATGGTGAGAAGGGAGGCATCTACTGATGATGTACATGAGAAAAGACAGTGACAACGGCAGGCCAGGCCCAAAACAAAAAAAAAAAAAGGGAAAAAAAAAAAAAAAAAAAAAAAAAAAAAAAAAAAAAAAAAAAAAAAACCACCTTATTCTCTACTACCTTAGTATTGTCATAGGCAACAATCCAACGCATCAGAAAGTTTTAAAAAGATATCGCTGCATTGTATTTTCTAGTACTTTAGCTAAAGCAGATTATATCTACTGCTGATTACACTCCAAGGATTTTCAATCAGCTGAAGATTAACACAAATCTTGAAGTGGTTTGGGGTAAAAATGTGTTATTTTTTCAGTTAAAAGGGTAAATGCTTATAATAAAAATCTGTGTTTATTTTCAGAGAAAACATTTTTAATATTTTTATTATAATTAAAAAGAACTTGTAGACTTCATCAAAACTTAGCAATTTATTTGCTAAAAGCTGAATGGAGATTTTCATTACTACTAGTATTATATTATTACTAGTTTTTCCCTAAGATTTATTAAAGGATTATTCTACTCAACCATATATGATTTAATGTCAACAGTGATTCACCAGAGATTTGTTTGGAACTGATAAGGCAATTTTTAAATATTTATTTCTGCAGAAAGAGCAATTAAATTTCCACTTGAAATGAGAGCAGCTATTAACATACTTTATAGGAGTTTGTGATAAATTACCAGTTATTTCTAAAGCATGTATGATACATCCCTTTCTAGATTTGTAAGGATTAAAAATAACAATTTATAATTAATTTATCATTTCTATTGTTTCTTGATAAATATAATATTCTCTTTGAAAGATACAACAGCTATGAGATCAGCATTTAGGATGGAGAATAAAGTTGTTTTTTTCTTTTCCAAATAAATTTACACAGAACTGCTCTATTACTTAAAGGAGACATAAGAACTTTCACACAAATTTATGTCATCCTATTATGCTTAAACTCATACTTCTCTTGGAAGTACTCTATTTTGGAAATAGCTTGCTCTTACAGAAACAGTACTCCAAAACTCCAGAAGACTAAAATATAATTTTTTTTTTTTTTTTTTGGTTCTTGCAATATAAACCAGAAAATAGAATAACTAGTTTATAAATGTCACATTTATAAAAATAAATGAAATATGCCTGTTCAAATAGGTCAACAGGAAACCAAGTCCTATGTTCATGTTACCAAATTCTGCTAACCACCCAGACAGTACAACCATACTTGGTACACAGTAACTCATGTAAAATACCTAGGGATGGTACTTGAGGAAGTACAAAGACACCAAAAATTGGCCTCAGACTACCCTGAAAATATTTAGAAGTGTAGATGATAAGTTCTACTGTACAAATGCTTGCTTGAAAATATTGTTGCAAATGTAGATGTAGAAGAGAATTTTGCACTCCATTCTTTGAATTTCTTATGGTACTCCAATTAACTCATATAACATATGGATAACAACATATTACTTAATTTTCAATTAATCATCCCAATCTTGCTCAGTTTACACCCCTGAAAAGTTAACTGAATATTATTATTTCATATATGTTTCATTATGTTAAAAAATCAATAAAGAAAAATGGGAATGATTCTTTCTCTATTTTTCCTCACTCTGAGGGAAATATCAATATGAAATTAAATATTCACAATTCACAATCCTTATAAAGTAAGAATCTAAAATATCTTCAAGAATTAAAACAACTTACTCAATGAAGCAATTGGCTGAGTAACAACATCTCTTCTATGAGCTGAATTTTCTTGTTAGCCTGTATCTCACAATGAAGAAACACAGCCTTCTCAGAAAGTACATTTTACAAAAAAAAAAAAAAGACTTCTAATGTAGCTTAGAGTACCAAGAGTCATTTCAACAAGTTAGCATTAAATTTAAATCATGTGATTAAAATACTTCTTTATAAAGGTAAATGGGGATTTTGATTTGACCTGAACTGATACAAAATAAATATTTAAACATTCCCAATACATTTTTAAAGGATGTAATAGTCAAGTTTAGATAAAAATAGAAGAAATTCCAATAATCTCCAAGGCTAATCAATTAAAACACAATAATACTTGCTGCAATTACATAATTTCTCAATAAAAGTCACAAATAAATTCCCATGACTAGGGGGAAAAAAGTTAAATAAATAAATAAATAAAGTCGTGAGACTGCAGGAGGGTGAAGCAACTGGAAATCAGGTTAAAATTGCTGTAAAAATTACAACAGTGATTTTAGAATATTTGTAAGGTTCTCCTTCAGAGCAACATCATATTTCTTATAGAGGACACAATAAATAGAAAAAAAATCTCATACATACTTTAGTTACTAATTTGAAGGAGCAGAAGTCACAATAGCCAGAAAGATTTTTAACTATTTCGTGTTCTATGCACTTTTCATAACATTTGCCCAAACATTTAAAAATGCCAAAGGCAAGATGTTTCTTTCCTGTATTTAGACTTGCGTCAGAAGCTTGCTGTCTCTATGCTGTTCCTTATAAACTGACAGAGCACATTGGATTAAGACTGAAATCAGCACATACATGTTCTATATGGCTTCACTGCACCCATTGCTATATACAACTGGACAATTATTTTCTCCTAATAAACCTGAAAACTACCCTCTCTGTAAAGAGAGATGGCACTGCAAGTACACTGCATTTGTCTATTTTTGTCTTTCCTTCATCTCTATTATACTTTCTGATTCTATTTCCTAGTTTCAACCAAATTTGAAGCATGGTAGGAAGTTCATGGCGATTTTTAGGATCTATGGGAAAGAGACTTTAATAGTATCTTGCCCGCAAGAATAGCTTGTGGCTAGTAAAGCTTTATAAGACACCAGAGAATGTACACAACCTGTAAACAATGTAATGCATTGGATGTAAACAATACAAGCCCAGGTAGATGTTTACATTGTAGCTCAACATTTCTTATATCAATCAGCATAAATAATAAAATCAATCTTATATTGTGAGATTTAAATCCATAGAAAAGCAGGGTTCTTTACCACTTGTACTTTTGACATTTTTCCTCTCCTCTATCAGAAACAAATGAATGAATTCATATGGCATAATTCATATCTGATGGAAAATGGCAGTTCAATTCCACCTACTAACTCCTACTCTAGCACCACCCATTAATCTCAAATGCATACATACATATACTGACAGGACCAAACCCCAGGATAAACGCAGATGTTATTCCACATTTGCAGCTTTTGAAGGGTTAATTCAGGCAGCTTTACTCAGCTGCTCAACTCACAGAGAATCTCAATCATAAGGAATTGATCATTTAATCATGATAATGACAGTTAATTTTTTTTCCTGTAATTCATTCACCTGCAAAGTTTGTTTTTAAATGAGAAAGAAAGGAGAAAGAAATTCTCCGTAATGACAGGATAGCATACACACATGCAAGCACGCACACATAAAACAAGTACATGTGGAGACAGAAGGAAGATGCTGGTGGTGTCTTCAATATTAATGGAAAAATCCCAAGGTTGAAAGGCTGTATGAAGATTGAGAGCTTTCAGCAGTGCTGAAGTTTAAACTGCTGGTAAATAAGTTTTATACTCTTCATTTCACAGGTCCCAAAGTACCTTGGCCTTTAGCAGGAGAGCACACAATGAGACTGTTGGGTAGAGAAGTGAAAAAAACACTTCAGAGGTATAACATAAGAGATTCATATCTAACTCCTTCTCTCTCAGTAATTTTTATAATAGTATTCAATATTTAGTCTTCTCTACTGAAACTGAATCTAGAGTAAGACATAATATTTATTATCTGAAAATGCTAAAATAAAATAATTATTGTAACTTTTCCTCAAAAAAGCTTCAAAAAACTAATGTTTGAAAGTCATTAAAAGTTCAAGTAAATTATATAGTACCATGACATTTATTTTCTTTCTCCCTTTCCTTTTTCAGGGTTGGGATGGTGCTGGAAAATTACAGAATATTATTCTTTTTCCTTATGTTAAAAAAAAAAAAAAGAAACAACAATAAAAATATTGAATTAGAAAAAGTGGCAGCCTGTCTATATGCAGAGGTGAGAAACATTATCTCAGGATAGTTACCTTGTAGGAGCTAATGTAAAAGAAGACACACATTTTAACATAATGCACTGGTAATACTTCTTCAGTTTAATTCAATGAATTACTCATATTGTTGCTTAATGTAATTGTTAGCTAAAAGTTATTTAGATTTACATAATAAAAGTATCCTAAAAATTGGGAGTGAGCCGAAGTAATTTCAATAAAACACTCA
The DNA here is from genome assembly GCF_003342845.1 of Nothoprocta perdicaria. Taxonomy (NCBI): domain Eukaryota; kingdom Metazoa; phylum Chordata; class Aves; order Tinamiformes; family Tinamidae; genus Nothoprocta; species Nothoprocta perdicaria. The sequence continues at coordinate 1,211,441 of NW_020454250.1, forward strand.
TTACATTTAACTACTTGTATTTATTCAAAATGATGGGCCATTACTGTTACAACACTGCACAATTTAATCTTAAGTTTATATCTTAAGTTTATACATACACCAAGATTGTTTCAACATTAGATTGCTCCAGAAAAATATCATACCACAGGTGAAATGGTATGATATCCTCATATGATATGATATGATACATGATATACCTCAGCAAGAGGGGGCAAGCATATCTTTGCCAAAAGGCTGGCCAATCTGGTTAGGAGGGGTTTAAACTATGAAAGAAGGGGAAAGGGTGTCACATGGACAGGGCAATCAACAGCACACAGCTGAAGTCAATGGGGGTCCAGCTGGTGTATAATAGTGGAGAAGTGCAGATAGGACATGATTACAGAGGGTCCTCTTTCACTCCTTCTGGGAAACCACCAGACTCATTTACCTCTCTGAAATGCCTGTATATTAATGCAGGAAGCATAGGGAATAAGCAGGAGATCTGTGTGCAGTCCCAGCATCAGATCTCATAGGAATCACAGAAATGTGGTGGAATAGGTCACATGACTGGAATGCTGTCATGGTAGGCTATGTGCTCTTTAGGAAGGACTGGCTGGGAAGGTGAGGTGGTGGAGTTGCTCTGTATGTGAGAGAGCAACTGAAAAGCATGGAACTCAACCTGGCGGTGATGATGAGAAGGTTGAGAGCTTGTGGGTAAGGGATAAAGGGCAGGCCAACGTAGGAGGCACTGTGGTGGGTGTCTGCTACAGGCCACCTGACCAGGAGGAGGAGGCTGACAAGGCCTTCTACAGACAGCTAGAGAAGTTGCCTCATGGTTGCAGGCCCTGATTCTCATGGGGGACTTTACCTACCCTGATATCTGCTGGAAAGGCAACACAGAGGCACAAACAGTCCTGGAGGTTTCTGCAGTGTGTCAACTTTTTGGCACAGGTTGTGGAGGAGCCGACAAGGAAAGGTGGGCTGCTGGACCTCATAGTAACAAACAGAGAGGGAGTTGTTGGAGATGTGAAGGAGGGGGCAGCCTTGACTGAAGTGATCACGAGTTGGTGGAGCTCAGGATCCAGGAGGGAAGCAGGACTGTAAGTAGTGGTGGAGCTCAGGAGGGAGAAGCAGGACTGTAAGTAGCCTTGCAACTATGGACATCAGGAGGGCCAACTTTAGCCTCTTCAGAGACCTCCTTGGAAGGATACCATGGGCTGGGGCTGTAGAAGGAAGAGGTGCCCAGGAGAGCTGGTTAGTTTTGAAGCGGCATTTCCTCCATGCCCAGCAACAGTGCATCCCTGTGAGAAAGAAGTCAGGCACAGGGAGCAGGAGACCTGCATGGATGAGCAAGGACCTTGTGGCAAAGCTTAAGCAGAAGAAGGTGGTGTATAGAATGTGGAAAAAAAAGCCAGAACATGGTCAGGGATTGAAGAGATGCCACCAGGAAAGCTAACGAATGTTTGGAATGTAATCCAGTGAGGGATGTTAAAAATATCAAGAACTTCTTCAAATATATGTTAACAAAAAAAGAAAGGTTGGCAAAAACATGGGTCCGCTGGTGAATGGGATGGGTGTACTGGTTACAAAAGACACAGAAAATGCAGAGTTGCTGAATGCCTTCTTTGCTTCCGTGTTTCCCAAAGGCAGCCCTCTAGAATCCCAGGCCCTAGTGATAAGAGAAGTGGAGGGAGGAAGACTTGTCCCAAGTAGAGGAAGATTGGGTCAGAGAAGACCTAACAAAACTTGACACCCACAAATCCGTGCACCCTGAGTGCACCCCAGAGTGCTGTGAGATTTGGCAGATGTCATACCTAAGGCTCTCTCCATCATCCTTGAAAGCTTGTGGACAACAGGGGAGGTTCAGGAGGACTGGAAGAAAGCCGACGTCACACTAGTCTTCAAAAACGGCAAGAAGGAGGACCCAGGCAACTACAGGCCAGTCAGTCTCATTTCCATCCCTGCGAAAGTGATGGAACAGCTCATCCTGGCTGTTGTCTCCAGACATGTGGAGAAGTAGCAGTTGATCAGGAGTAACCAAAATGGATTCACCAAGGGGAAATCATGCTTGACTAACCTGATAGCCTTCTATGATGGAGTAATTGGCTTGATAGATGAGGACAGAGCGATGGATGTTGTCTATCTGGACTGGAGCAAAGCTTTTGACACCGTCCCTCACAACACTCTCCTAAGCAAAGTTTGGAAGTATGGGATAGGTGAATGGACAAGGAAGCAGATTAGGCTCAATGATAGGGATCAGAGAGTGGAAATCAGTGGTGCTGCGTCCTGTTGGAGGCCTGTGGTTAGTGGTGTCCCCCAGGGGTTAGCCCTCAGTCCAGCCCTGTTCAAGTTATTCATTAATGACCTGGATGAAGGGATGGAGTGTTCCCTCAGCAAGTTTGCTGATGATACCAAACTGGGAGGAGTAGCTGATACCCTAGAAGACTGTGCTGCCATCCAGAGGGACCTGGACAGACTGGATAACTAAGCGGTGAGAAACCTCATGAAGTTCAACAATGACAAGTGCAGGGTCCTGCACTTGGGGAGGAATAACCCAGACAACAGTACAGGCTGGGGAGTGACTTTCTGCACAGCAGCTCTGCAGAGAGGGACCTGGGCGTCATGGTAGATGACAAGTTGACCATGAGACAGCAGTGTGCCCTGGTGGCCAAGAAGCCTAATCCCGGGGTGCATTAAGGAGAATGTCTCCAGCAGGTCAAGGAAGGTGATCATCCTCCTATAGGCAGCTCTGGTGAGGCTGCATCTGGAGTACTGTGTCCATTGCTGTGCTCCCCAGTACAAGAGGGATGTGGAGCTGCTGCAGAGCGCCCAGTGCAGGACTATGAATATGATCGGGGCCTGGAAAATCTGCCTTATGAGGAAAGTCTGAGAGAACTGGGCCAGTTCAGCCTGGAGAAGAAGAGAAGGCTGAGGGGGGACCTGATCAGTGTGTATAAATACCTCAAGGGAGGCAGTGAGGAGGAGGGGCACAGCCTCTTTTCAGTGGTGGACAGCAATAGAACTAGAGGCAGTGGCCACAAGCTGAGGTACTATGAGTTCCACAGGAACTTAAGGAAACATTTCTTGACAGTGAGGGTGACAGAGCACTAGAACAGGCTGTCCAGAGAGGTTGTGGAGTCTCCTTCTTTGGAGATCTTTAAAACGCGCTCGGATGCAGCCCTGTGCCACGTGCTCTAGGGGGGTTGGACTGGATGACCTCTGGAGGTCTCCTCCAACCTTAAGCATTCTATGATTCTATATCTTCCTAGATTTCATGTAGAAAAATTTTTATTGTATCTTTATTGTGCAATATGTTTAAATATATACACACTGATTCTTAGACAACCCAATTTTAGACCTAGTGAGATTTCATGTAACATTTTACACAGGTATAATTGATTGAGAACTGTAACTGAACATTTTATGCACCAAAATGAACAATATTCTGAAGAATGTCTATGCAGGAACTCAAAAGAGTATTTTTTTATCACTTAAATTTAGAAGTATTTTTTAACCACTTAAAAATAAAATAAGGTGGGAATCACTGCTGAATTGCATTTGTCTTAATGCCTTGAGGATCTTCAGGTATTTTTAGTTAATTCAGAACACTTACTGATTTATAGCAGTGAAGTATATTATGTGATTTAAATAGCTTTATAAAAGAGATAAAAGAAAAACTAACATTACAAAATAAAATGAAATTGTTCTCTCATAATAATAATAACAAAAACATAACATTCAGTATATTCAGAGTACTTTTCAAAATATTAATACCAAAAAAAGCTTCCAAGTCTGATATTATTTAAACACAAACCTTTTATATATATATTTTATGAAGTTAGATATGTTATTGATGACCAAAGGGACAAAGGTAGGATGAATTATGTGAATAAAAGGAAGCAAAGTAACAGCAGTGGAATGCAACAACTTAATGCTCTTTAGAAAAAAAAAAATCCATATTCTTGAATTCTAAAAAACTTGATTCAAGATATCACAAATCCAGAAAAAAAAATACTGTAATTGATGACAGAGAAGTGGCACTGGAGAGAAAACAGGAGGTCGGGAAGGGAGAAAGTCAGCATTGTATGCTACTAAACACGTGCAAATCTGGCTTCAACAATATGTGTGACTTTACAGTATTTTTGAAAGGAAAAATATTGCAGTAAATGGAGGTAAATGGAAAACTAGATAAAATGGAACAATTTTTATCTAATGTAGATTGAGTCAAAGTAATCTATGGTTTTCTTTGACAGGTAATTTTTAGAGGAAAGAGCAGTGGTTGATTCTATCGCTGGTTGCATAGGAAACTGCTAGTCACTCTGGAATAGGTGGGAGAAAGAAATTATAACCTGGATAAGGAAATTGCTCTATTGGGAATATGGCAATGGAGTGTTTTGAAGGGGAAGAATCAAACCACAAGGAAGTTAACAAAGAAATTCTTCAAAGACCAGTTTGAAATCTAGGTTTTATTTTCATTAAAACCATAGCATGAAAAATAGGCTGTGTTTATGAACTTTGCTCCTTGTAAAATTAGGAGGCATCATCAGTACAGGGCAGATTTGACCTTTCATGAGAAAAAACAGATGATGACAAACAAATAGAAAGAAATCTAGCAGTAGAAAATACAAGTTCTCATACCTGCAGGGAAGTAAGAATTTCATTTCCAGTCAAAGACTCATTAGATATGACTGAGGTAGATTAGTTAGTCATAAGATGACATAAAATTACCTCTTAATATGAGCAAATGTGACACTGATTTAACTAATATACTGCAGGCTATTGGCAGTGGGTAGAATCCCTCCCACAACCCTCAAGCATTTGGACAGGGAAAAAGAGAGTAAAAGAGAGATGATGACTAGGAATTAGGAGACTTTCAAGAAGGCAAAAGTTGTTTTTCCATAGATCATTTTCATATTTTCCATGAAACAGTCACAAAGCAAATTAATGGGATAAAAGATAATGCATCATTACTGACCTTTCATTCTCAGGCATATGTTAGAACTCCACTGAACTACTGAGCACACAATGAAGTCAATGCTAATGATGTCAAATTTCATAATATAAAATAGAAAACCCAGAATTTAAAGATAGATCTTTTAATGAAAACCAGTGGCTTACATCTAATCATTATATAAATTCTGAAAATACATTAAAATGATAGTCCATTGTGCGATATACAAGATTCTGGTCCATTGGATGGACATATGTATAATCATCCTGAATAGCTTCTGTTTTATATAGACTATTTGTTTAGGCACACTCTTTGTTTAGATAAGCTCTCCTTGTTTAGATACATTTCAGCTATATCTCTACAATAAAATATGGAAAAACAAGAAATATTCAGGCTGATTATCCATAATTGCAAAAAGCCATAACATAAGAATCTTTCCTTTTTTACTTATGCCTGGAGGATGAAATTGAAATATTTTGAAGTTATATCTACATAAGTACACAGAAGAATAAGAAAGGAAAAAAAAAAAAAAAAAAAAAAAAAAAAAAAAAGAAAAAACAATCCCCACATGCTGTAATAGAGATAAATACTATATAACAATAATTTGCCAAAATAATCTTGATAGAACATCACATCGCTAAATTCTTTTTAAAAATTAATAAGGCCTTTGAGGCACAATTTATTTTTCAATTTACTTGCAGAGTAAGCCCTGCAGTTTGATAACTGTTTATTTCAATAGAAAAAGACTAGAGTTTGGGATAAATTCACCTTCATAGATATGAGACCAGCCCACTCAGCTCTGACTTTGCTAACTAAATTACTACCTCTGCTATCAGTACAACAATTTATAGGAGAATGATAATTTTGTATGAGTTTCCACTGTTTTCTTTACTCAGGTCATAAAAAGAGTAATCATTCTAGGCTGAAAAAATATATAAATATAAATATAAAATAAAAAAGTCTAAAATTTTAATCTCTGAGTAGACACTGAAAACTCAAAGATATAGTATATAGCGCAAAAGTGTTTGTTTTTTTGTTTTCCTGACAAGAATGGATTGGCTGGCAGAATTCATTCATTCTGCTCTTGGCCCTAACTCCTCCAGTATATTTTTTTCATCTTTCTTAGTATGGGCACTCTTTCCATGTTTAGGGAGAGGAAGTCTCTTCCTGGACATTGCTGAGGGCAGTGTCATCATCTTTCCATGCACAGTTGTATATTCCATTGCAACTGAAAAATGATTTTGCTTTCCTGTATGTCTTACCTTTCTGACCTACTTAAAGATGTGTGATTCTGCTTTAAAGAAAACAAATGATCTATGATCTTTAGTAAAACATGGCACTTAGAATAATTCTTAAATTCATTATTGCTTAATGAATTTATCTGCTATTAAAATAAGGCCCATCATTCCGATGAATGTTTCTGCTCTATTCTCTAAAGTATTAGCTACGCATTTTCTTTTTAAAACCGTACCCTATTTTAATAACAGGACAGTATTTCTGTTATTAAATCAATATCTTAAACTAATGGCAGGAGGCAGAGACTGTTTTGAGAGAGACAGGTGTATTTTTTTCTTATTGACTGTGAATAAGGAAGCACCAAAAACATGGGGATCATAATAAAGTTTTGAAACAAATGGACTATTAAGGGTTTTCTACATGATCAAAAGCAGATTAGTGCAAATAACTTCCCAACATACTGCTCTTGTACATATAGTAGGACTGTAATCTATATAAGGCAACTTTCCAAGAACTTCTGAGACAAGAACACAGCAAATTAAGTCAACACTAGACACTGCATGTACCTCATAGTACTTTCATAATCAGACATTTCCAAGCAGTTGCTCTAAAATGTGTATGCAACCTGAGAAAAAGATCTAAAAAAAGAGCTGCATTGGCTTCTTCAGAGTTCACCATCAATGTAAAACTAAGCTTAAAACAAGACCTAGCCTGAAATTCTTAGCTCCATAGCATCTGTTTCTGTTGTAGTTAGGGAAAGATAAAATTGAACTACAGGGAATAGGCAGGATTTTCTTCTTCCTGAACAACATAAATGTTATGTATCTTGTAAAATAAATACTGGTTAACACAGATAATTAAAATGAGACATTTATCAGTAACAGAAAATACAAATTGGAGGCCATATCTTCTTTTCTCAGTAACTCATGATCCCACTAATCTTATGCCAAACTTATGCAGTATTTGGCTCATTGTACAGCTTTGCCAGTGCTGCGCTTACAGCTGACAGATTGCAATCAGAGTGCAAGCAGTGCTAGCATGCCCTAAAATCTGCCTTGCTCACAGAATCCTGTAGTGAGCAATCAGAATTCCTCTCCATCTGTGATTCTGATGGATGCTGTAAAATGGAACCCACCAATGTAATAAAAGAGAAAGTAAACTCCTCCTACTAGTCTTAATAAAAATCAACCCTTTCCTATCTTGTCTGCTATGATTGCACAGATTCTCTGTGGAAATAAAACAGTATTTTGACTAACAGTATTATGACATCATATAAATGTCTAGAAATAATCACGACTGCTATTGAGGGAAGAGAAAAATGGATTCTAAAGAAACTTTATGTTATTTGGAAATGTATCACTTTTACGGGAGTGCAGCACTATAGTTGTAGATGGAAATCAAAAACATGCAGCAGGTTTTGCATGTTCTGTATTTGTATCTTTGCTCCAAGTATGTATCAAATTAACTCTGAAACTGACTCAGAATAACAATAAATTTTCCTTATCATTCTGTGTGATACCTACTACCAAGCTGTATTACATATGTCTGATATGAAATTCACATTTAAAATTATGCATTGACATCAGTAGGAAAACCATGTGGAAACTGAGCACAAAATAGAGGTTGAATAGCTCTGTAATGTGAAGAACATTAAAAAGATGCAAATACACATTTCCAATAAAAAGAAAATCACAGTTTATTATCTGGAAATGTATGTATGCTATGCATGTTCATATTTTACAACTAGATTTACAAGCATTACATATGTTACATATGCAATCTTTCCAGACCAAGAATTCAGTCATTGACAACATGCATCAAAACATTATGAGGTTTAGTTATTGAGAGTTAAATGATAACATGTTATTCTTTTCATCTTTCAGATCTTGAGACATAAAGACAAAACTTCCCTGGTCCTATAATCAATTCTTCTATAGACCATCACAAATAGCTAAAATGCACAAGTACTTAGAGATGCCAAACAGCAGGAAAATCTGGGAATATGTTTACAGCATCCTAGTGATTTATTTGTATGGAGGCTGAGCTACACCCTGTCTCTGTTTACTTCCTTCAGCCTACAGTCAGGATGAAGACATCAGAATGGAAACCACATTTGAAATCCTTGTGAGTTGCCTTCACTAAGGTATCTCACAATACATTTTTATTCTCATATCTACACCTAAAAAGACCAGTCTCCAAAAAAAAAAAAAAAAATTAGCACTTTCATTTTAGTACAATTGTTTGAACATTGGTTTTTAATAGAATGTGGACATCCTAAGACACCCTAAGAGCTACAAGAGCTGACAGCATTGTACGTGCAACGAGTCTTGACATGCAGAAAGAACCTTTGCTGGCAAATAGATAATGCATAAAAGAGAGGCTGGTAGCTAGCTGTGAGCATATTAACTGGCTGTTACTCTCTCCTTTATTCTAAATGAGTTGTTTCAGATACCACGCAATACAAGAATTCAGGGCTGGAATGATCTATCTCCATTCACTTGTATCACTCCAAAAACCCTGCATTTCTTGGGAACAATACCAACCAATAAAAAGCAGAATAGCCAAGGCAGTTCTTGGCAGTCAAATCACGTCAGAGATAGTGATAATTCCAACTCTTGGAGAACTTGCCAGGAAAAAAAAAAAAAAGGCTGCAGTTATATATATATATATATATATATATATATATAAAAGACACAACCTGGCATTTCTATTTCTGACCTCTGTGAAAGGGAATACAGGGATTTTACAAAATAGTGCCTCAGTGACAGCACATTTTCTGCAAATCTTGGTTTTCATTAATTAGGTAGAAAACACTAAAACTGAGGCAAAAGAAAAAACATTCAGAACATTTGATATAAACTAGCATTTAGAAAACATAAATTTTTTAAGTAAATCAATGAATTATAAATCTTTCAAAAATTTGGGTGGGCCAATGTATATCACTTTTAAATTTCTTTATTAAATGTAATAGAATAAGTGCTGAACATCTTTAGTGTCCATATTCTAGCCTTTCAACAATGGATCTATATGTCAGTTCGACGGAAATTCTGTATTAACATAACTACAAAATCAAACTTTAGAGATGTAGGAATAAAATAAAACAAAACAAAATAAAACATAATAAAACAAAGTAAAATAAAATTTTATTGGTACAGAAGTCCAAAGTAGTCTAACCAATATTGGATCATTTACTCTGTTAAGTAACATTTGATTTTCTTCTGGATTTTGTATTGTTTTGAAAATAAAATCTTTGTTCTGTCTGATGAACAAATACAGCTTTTCCATGTCAACATCCATGTTCTGTCATAATCTCTGAGATGACGTAAGAATCCTTTTCTCAGTGATGACAAAATGGGCAACACCCTTGGCACTTCTTGGGATGACTCATCTACCTGATCATATTTTATGAGAGATTACATCTGAAAATATATTCAATATCTTACAATATTACATTTTAAAAAAAGATTTTGCACCGGATAGTATTTCATTTTCTGATTGAAAGTTTTCATTTTTACAAATGTATATTTTTATCTAGTTGCTGCAGTGGAGATAGATAATCTCTTTCTTCATAACCCCTTTCTCTCACACATGTTTCTATACTGGCACACAGTATAGTAGAAGTGTCAAAGCAACATTCTATTACTCTTAAAATGTGGCAATACCTGTGACATTTAAGACTGTTTTGTACTAGACATATCAAACTGAATTATTAAGAAAAGGAAACTTTCTGGCTTGAGATACAGCTCTCCAAAAACACATCTATCATGATTAAACCCATGCTAATGTTTAAAAGCATTTGACATGACACAGTGATGAAAATTGTGAAAGAAAGCATGTAAATATGAATTTCCTATTCAACATTTAAGTAACCCATTATGATCTGTCATACTATTAACTTACTGAGAGTAGTCTTGCAATAGATTTTTGAATCATGTCTTTCAATTCCTAATACTCCAGAATGCACAAGCATGCTCTGAAACATTGACATAATTTGATTCCACTCAACGTACATTTTCAGCACCTGAGGCAGTACATAGGAAACACATCCACTGAGACCTTCCCAAATATATTAGACACATCAAAACAAAACCTGCCCTCTTCAATACCTCCATCACATATATGCACCTCACCAAAGGTGAGAGTTAGATCAGGGAATTCTGCATTAACATGTCTCAGTCCTTGTTCTTATCTAGTTCTACAGAGAATAAAATACTATGCTTTTAAAGTAACGAGCATGCCTAAATCATAAGTAATAAACACAGAAAAAGATGGGGGAAGACACATACTTTGTCAGAGTAGAAGTTTTTCTGCATATATAACACAGGAGGGTGAAAAAGCTTGCTTTCTGTTACAGTACTCTAAGAATAACAACAGTAGTATAAATGTGAAACTGTCCCTTAGCCAGGGCTCAAAATTTAGAGCAGTCTGATTATTTTTTCCACTTCTGGAATAAAGCAAGCCAGGAAATACATGTAGATATTTCTAAAATGTTTCAAAAATAATGAACTATTCATTGTAGTTAGAATAAAAGCGTACATATCAGTATTTGAACATCAATCACCTTTTTCCCAGTTTCTATCTCTTAAATTCTTTTTCTGCTCAAACAGAATAAATCAGGACTCCGTAAAGCATAGAAATAGAATGATATATAAGATAAAGACAATTCATGAAAATCAAAACAAATTTACAAATTGAGCACAAGTGAGGCTTTTGAGGCCTCAGGGGGAAAGGAGAAGAAAAAAAAAAGGGGGTATAGGGAGGAAAAAAAAATCATGCCTCAAAATACATTTAAATTAAATGTAAAGCAGATGGTAAAAAATGATCATCTGTAAAGACACTTAAACATTTCCTAACATATCTTAAAAGGCTCCCTCAGCCCAATGCTGTGGTCACCTATAACCTGTCACCTGTGGTTAACCTGATTTCTTAGGTTTTTATACCCATTTATCTTTTTCTTTTCCCAGCTGACAAAAGAGCATTGATAGCATCTTACAGTCACAGTCAGTCTCTGTTGACTCCAAGCAGATTTGATATCTGATTCATCTAACAATTAATTGCTATGTACTTCTTTTTTACTTAGTTATTTACTTCCTTTTACTACAACAGTATGCTGCAGTGAGGATTTTTTACAGCTTTGCGTCATGAGCAAAGCTCTATCATATTCTTCTTGTGCCAGGTTCATCACTGTCATACAGACCTTCCAAAAGCACACAAAGAAACATGATCACCTTCAATCATAGCTCCATCTCAACTTTTCCATACTCACAGAAGCCTAAGCAGTGATTTATGTTTATACATATGTTTTATGTGAGAGCAAACAATCTCAAATAACAGGTCAGTAGTTGCAAAGAAAGAGATCATTCCTCATTCCTCAGAGACATCATTTCTCAGGCCTACACTGCACACAAAGAAACAAAAAAAAAGTTACATACATTCCAGGTTCAAGCTAAAAAGAATAAAAGACACCAAATGTACCTGACAACATGGAGGGCAAGAGCTCAGCATCCTCCACTATACTCCATTACATTTTAAGACACCCCTGGAGGCCCTAAGTTTTGAGGGAAACTTCACTCCTGAAAATTAAAACCAGACATCATCAAAAATGTTGCCATTGGCTCACAAAAACATTACTTCTTCACTGCAGGCATAGAAATTCCCCAGCCACAGGAACTAGCTAAAACTGTAAATGTTTTTTTTTTTTTTTTTTTCTCCTCATATTTATTTTTTGTCAACTAGACAAATGAGTAATTCTTGTTTGTTATGAAATTCTCTATCTGAATCTTCCAAACATGGCAAAATGAAAAGACTTGTACATAGAAAAGAAATAAAGGGACCAGTTGTATTCAAAATATGCAGCCTATCACTGCTGCATGAATATTCAGTTCATTGTTTCTAAAGCTTTTATTCAACATTTATGTAGGCAAAGCTCCCATTGATTCCCTAGGAGCGTTAGTTGAATAAAGACATTGAGATCCAGTGGTGGTTTTCATTGCTTTAAGAAGAAAATAATCTTAGTCTTTAGAAAGGCTCTGTATCAATTACAGCAGCCTTCATTAGGTGCTGGACACAGAGAAGGCATTAAAGTATCCATAATTCCATAATACTATCAAGATAACAAGATATCAGATATCTTGATATCTCTTATCTGTTTTATGACTTCTTTATGAAAACAAATGCTTTAGAATTCTGATGTACTCATAATACAATTTTTCACTCTTTGTTTTCTTTCAAAGGGGAAAAAAAAAAAACTTTTAGTAGGTTTAGGAGTTAAAATAGAGCTTTAAATTGTATCTTGTTAAAGGCATGAAAAGGTCATACAGTGTTCCTGATAGTCCAAATGACTTTTCACTGAAGTGAACGGGCGGAGTGATTTCACTCTGTTTAGAGCAGCATTGTATATGCTGAAAATATCAATATATTTCATTCTTTCATGAAAAAAAAAAAATCTCATTCCCCTGTTTCCCTGTTTAGTCCCTTGTCTAGGACCAAAAGGAGCAGAGCAGCATTAGCACACAAGCTATTACGGAGAGTATGTTTGCATTGTCACTTGAGAGAGAATCTGGGAAATTCAACCCTGAGGACGAGTATCTTGGATGTAACTATGACATTCCTCTACAAGTAAAACTGTAATAGTTTGTGATGCATTTTTATAACATGTATTTACAGTAGAATAATTTGATGGAAGAGGATAGCATCTCATGTAACTTTAGATGACTACTCTCATCATTGAGTACAGCTACCTACACCCGACCTAGTCATCTAGATTGCCAGACTAAATCACTAATGAGAAACAGGCACCTGTTACATAGTAGACATCTGTAGATAGTACTAATTATAATACAAATACATATAAAGATATATAAATCAGTTTTATAAATATAGACAGTCCATATAAATAAATAAATCGGCTGACATAGTATAGAATTACCTTTGTACGAGATAAACTACTTCTTTCAAGATCAGCTTGATCTTGAATGGAATGGAAGCAAATCTTTTTGCTTTCCATTGACTAAAAAGGGAGTCAATTAGTTCAGAAGGATGTAATTATTAAATTTTAGCACATGAATCCCAGCTTCTGTGCCTCTATAGAAACCCTCAGAGTTATCATATAGCTAAAAGTAAGGCATCTTTGTTAATTAATGAAGCAGCAAAAATTCAGGAACAAAGTCTCCCTTCTGCTGCTCCTATTAACTTCAAAGTAAATTGTCTTCCAGCTACTTATTAGCATTTTCTTACTAGTATCATATCACAAACAACATCACAGGAGCTTTATCACAATGCATCATGGTGAGGAAAAAAGCTTCTCTTTTTTCTCAATATTTTCAGATACTTACAGAATGCCCATGAATTTGAACAACGCCCATGTATTTGAACAAATGTAGTAGAGGACATTGGCAGCATAAAGCTGCAGGTGAATTACCTGAAGTGATGCAAGCTCCCCCTGTGGAACTCAGACTATGTACAGCATCATTCTTAGGCTGTAAAGGTCCCCTATGAATGTCAACTTCTTGCTGTCTTGTTCCCAAACCTCTCTTCTAGGCCTGCTCTAATGCTCACCACGTGCTTTCCTAGTGCAGTGTTTTGCTATGCTACTTGTAGCATTTGTGGTACCATGTTTTAACCACATGCTTTCTAAGATTTCAGGTTTTTTGATTAGAATTTTCCTTAGATGTATATTTTCACAGTAACCTAGAACAGGTCAACTAATTGAGATTACACCCAGCATAATTATTCCTCCTGCAACCGGGGATTTTTCATGCTAAGTTTTTAACATAATAGAAAGAAAAAAATAGTTTTTAATGTTTTGATTTTTTTTATGTTTCCAGAAAGAACTTATCTTTTGGAAAATTCTTCTCATTTGAATTTAAGGGTGGACACATAAAAGCCTGAAAAAGAGCATGATATATTTTAGCTGGTGGCTGAATAAAGAATGATATTAAGTAATAAGAATAAATTCAAATATCCCAACATGCTGTTTCTAATTTAATTTTCCCCCAAGACCACATATGTAAATATATTAATTGCTAAAAGATTGTTATAGAAAGAAACAAGCACTCTACCAGAAAGGAACAAGCAGTGGCTTATTCTTGAGCACTACCAAGTAATGAGATATACTTAATAAAAACTTAATTAGAACTACTACCCAGCTGGATAATTTTTTTAACCATATTTTTCTCTATCTTTTATGATTTAAAACCCTAGAGATAGGGTGTTTTTTTTTTTCAATAGTATATAAATAGGTATGATGTTTAAATAATAATGAGATAGTAACTAATTTAAATTTATTTAGAACAGAAGAAGTTTACAGGCTTCCAATCAGTTTTCAAATTATTGCATGTAAAATACTCCTTGGCAAGAACATGAAAAAAGTCAAGTTTAATAAAATCTAAAAAAAAAAAAAAAGGGGAGAGAGAAATCGAACAAATCCTCCTATTCATAAGTATTAGTCAGGGTGAGGAGTAACACTTTCAGATGTGGGAGGATAATTACAATCTTCCTTTAAAAAACACTGATCCATAATGTAAAATGTGTATGAAATGTGTATATACATAGAACACTAACAGAATATATATAAATGAGTAAACATACAAAATATTTGCAGAGTTAAAATTTATATTAGCAGGTTTGTTATTCTTGGCATTTGTTTAAAAAAAAAAAAAATTGCTTTCATAAAGTAAAACTATGTTCTTCATGATAGCATATTTTATCTCCTAAACCTCGTATATTTTCAAGTGAAAAGAGGTAAGTTTTATCACAATAGTGCTTATGTAATATATGTTAATATGCTAAAACACACAGATTTTTTTCATCTTTAATTTAAGGCCATGAGGAGACCCTAATTGTAAAGTTATAAATTATAATTTATAAATGTGTAGGCACATTTTAAATCAAACAATTATTAAATTTATCTACCAAAACAGTAAAAATTTTAGCACTTTGTTTTCTGCCCCTTTTTATCTCAATATCAAAAACTGAGCAGTTACCTAAGATCACGAAATTTTAACTCTATACTTCAGGAACCTTTTAAGTAAATTTAAGGTGTACATGTAGAGGTGCCTACACACATGATAGATTACAAATGTTGAAATTTCTTTTATCATGTAAACCCACCAATTGCCCAGTCCGCTCCAGGACACGGCTGGCTCTGAATCAGAGATTGCTTGGTTTCATCCCCCTACCTATGCTATCGCCACTATTGTTGACAGCAACTAAACATGACCAATATGAGAACAGAAATATTGCAGAGATCTCTGACTCACTCAGACAATAGAAATCTGTGAGATGGGATACTCTGCATTAAACCTGTCAGTGACAATGGAAGCGAGAGTATCTTCTTTTTGAGGGTCAAAAAAAAAAAAAAAAGAAAAAGAAAAAGTTGGTATTTGAAAGATGGATTTCTCCACCATTTTCTTGTTTGGGGACAGAGAGGTATATGTGAGAGGCAGAGATATGCTTTGTTTTTCCTGATTGAAGCTTACAGAAAATGCTGTTAAGTTTTGGCTGCTAAAATTCTTACAGAAAATAAAGTAGGAGGCAGTATAATGGCAAGTATATTGTATAAGATATATGAATATATCACATATTACAAGTATTTTGTGTGTGTTTTCTACTGCTGAATGGAACCATTCAGAACAAATACTAAACAAACATTTTATACATTATGTGTAGTACAAGTACATACTATTTGTGAGATATGTGTAACTGGATAAGAAAGATTAAAGTTTGTCTTTCTTCTCTGATCCACCTGGATATACATTTATAACTACTTAGACTACAAAAAAAGTAGGAAGGTCACAAATATGTTATTATTAAGGTGTGAGCAAGATAATGATGACTTTATAACTTTTGACTGGAAAATGGTACTTCAACTAAAACACAGTGAATTCTAGTGCACAATGCAAATGTTAATGCACAATGCAAATATTACCACTAGCTTGCATAACATATCTCAGGCACAACCTACAGCAATTTACTTATATATCTGACTCCTTGTTACTTTGAGATTGTGTCTACTTGCTTGTCACTACCCATCAATTTGATATCCATCAAAGCGACCAAATCTGCTCTGTCCATTCTGCTGACTGAGCCCAGGGACAAATTTGCTTACAGGAATTTGTATAGTGAGAACAATGGGATGCAAATTATGGATTATATTCAGTGTAATTGACCCAAGGACTTCATGCGAATTCTTGACCTTGAAAGAGTGAAATAAATTGTGATGTTTCTAACGATATTGATGTGCTGTCCTGTTAATGCAAGCTTTTGAAGTTCCAATACTAAAAGTATGCAAAATATAGTAGAGATGTCTTTAATATTTTATTCATCTAAATAATTGCACAGAGATTGCACAGCCTGGGCTCTGATGAGGTCTCAGTTGTTACCTCAGAGGGAATATAGATAATAACAAAGAAAAGACAAATATTAATGAGGCTAAAAAATTTAAGACATTTCTATTTTCTCTTCTCCTACGCTTCACATCAGCCACAGACTAACGGTAAAAGAATTACATTTTAATGTAAATTTTTCCTGAGGAATAACATTTTATTATAATGAATTTATTATAATAATTATCGAATAAAGAGTCTACAATTCTCTTCTGTACTAGTGATTAGTATCAGAATGAAATTCTAAAACAATTTTCTAAAGGAAGTTACAACTGTAAGTAATCTCTTCCCTGGCGATATTACTTGTACAATAACTTGCATCTGATAATATAATCAAGGTATGTGATCACTGAATCCTTTATATTAAAAGTCTCAGTACCATTACCCTTCATTCTCTGTCAGCTTCTGAAGAGGTATATTAGCATTAGGATTAAGTCCGAGAGATATAATAATAATAATAAACATTTCTGGGTTTATAAAACTTACAATCATTGTAGCACAAATACAAAGGTCTGAATTGAGAAAATAAAAGAGTATGTAAAAATATAAAGCTTTTCAAAGAGAAATAGGTATAAAGAAGTGAGAATTTACATGAAAAGACCCTAATTTGCTGCCTTTATTTCCACTGGCTGCCAAAATGAGCCTTAATAATTTTTAGTCACAGTTGAGTTAAAGTGTGTAGAGGGTTTAATTATGTTTTGTGCAACACTTCAATTTTACAGAGTATCAGAAAAAGGACTGCACCTATTAGAGTGCCAATTTCTGGCAAGTTCTCAAAGGCTGATTTAGTGACTTGCTGATTTACAGTGGTAGAGCCAGTTCTCAATAAAATAAAACTCTGTTAGCCCCAGCGAAAAAAACTTTACAGGAGTACCTACTTCGATCCTTCATTTAAAACTAACATTTGACCTTGTATACTTTCTTACTCTTGGCTATGTATTTCAAATGTATTTCAGCTGCTTTGGAAGTGTAATTGCTTCGGAGGAAGAAAGCATAAGAAACAGCTAACATGAAACAGCACTACAACAGAACTTTCAAAGGTACGAGTTTTCAGCAACAATTATTACATGTCTTGGTAGGAAATGTTATTCTTCAGGAAAAGAAACAAAACACAATCAAACAAAACAAAAAAAAAAGAAATAAACTTTTATATTCAAGATGATAGGACTGGTCATCTTCAAATAACTTAAGAACTTCACAGTCTTTTTACTTAAAGGAGGAATACTGCAGATCCTTTAAGATAATAATCCTAAATATATCAATTTTTGATTCAGAAAAAAAAATCAGAGGCTAGTAACATTTCCCTTGACACTTCAAGGTGAAATGTAAAGGTCTTTGTTATTTTCTTATTGGAAGTTTGTCTGAATAAAGGCAAAAAAAAAAGTCTGTAGCACTTGGTATTTTATAAAATCATAGTATTAGGAAGAAGGTAGATTAGAAAAAAATAAATATATCACTTTATTTTCATCAGTGACTTACAGTTTACAATCTAGCCACCAAAATTCACACAAGGGAACTGAACTTTACCAGTTCTTGCAGACATATTGAATATATTAATACTTACAGTAGGACCACATACTGAAAAGTAAACAAACTGCTCAAGAAGAAGGAAATAAAGTAAGCTGACGTGGGCATATAATGGCTGCTATATGTATCTGCCGTAATCAGATTATATGGCAAACAGTTCCTCCTGAGGTAATTTTATGAAACTTAACATAGTAGCTAATTCATAGCTTGAGACTTGATATGAATATTGTCATTTTAGAAACACACTAACCCTCCCCCTCGAATGTTCTCATCTAAAAAGAAAAGAGTATTTTTCTAGATTAATAGTAAAGGGAGAATTTTGCACTAGATGAGTCAAACTCATATAGTTTAGATGATGACACTTCATTAATTTAAATGTCCCCACATTTACCTGTCATTTAATTTACTGTTCACACATCAGTATCCTTGTCTGTAACATGGAAAGAATACTTATTTCCTCAACTCATATAGGTGTTTTGAAGTAGGAGTTAGAATTTATTCCAAAATAAAAATACTACAGATTTATTAATGCAGACTTCAATGTAAAAAAAAAAAAAAAAAAAAAAAAATCTATTAATTCAGGTTGTTTAATACTGTAATGAGGCTTGGCTTGTTTTTGAGCTGTATTTGAGAAAAAAAAAACCAGTAGTAATTGTATTTCATACCTGATTTGTTTTATCCTTCATAATTCTGTATTGGGAGGAATCTTGGTTCTTTCCTCAAATCATGTTTCCTAAATTGTAAGAGTGACCTCTAGTGCTTTATTGCTTTGTTGTGTGCCGCAAGTCTTTTTTGCAATGGTTTTAATATGCCTTCCTATAAGCGACTGATTTAGTTTTGTGCATAGTGCCAAATGCTATTAATGTGCAATTCAATTATCATGGTCTTGTGAAAATGGATGTATTCATAAACTGCACAATGCAGAATGATGAAGAGAATTAAAGCTGAGGCTGGTTTTCAGCTGAGTGTTTTACAAGAGGAACTTAGTATTCATGTTTAGGGCTACTCTCTGCACTTGAGCATCAAATGAGATATCATTACTGAATGACAGCACAAGATCATTTTGGTGCTGCAGTGTGAACGGCTGGCTCATGGGAGCATGTTTAGTTTACAAACCATCCATATGCAAAACCTTGGGCTATAGATCCACCCTGCACTTCAAACTTCCCTGTCATTGCTCGAATGTTTCCAGGGAGCTATCCTTGGCTGTCAGGCTATAAGGTTATTCCTGATCATTCCCACTCACTCTATCATTCCCTTTCTCCCTATATAGGCACTGTTTCTGTCTGTATAGGCAAAAATCCTATGTATAGGCAGAAATCTGTGGTGCACGGCTAGTGATTCAGCAGGAAAGGGAGAAAATGTTGCTCAGTTCAGGTTATGAGCTTCTGGCATTTAGGGAACTATTCTGCTGCATATACACAAATGAAATCCTCTCAGCTTACTAAAGCTGAAATGGGACAAGAATACCTCTGAATAATTCCTGGGTAAGAAAAACCTTGAAAATTAGTCTTTATAAGAGGGTTTTTTTCTTTTCCCCCCTCCAAGACAAAAATCCCTAGTGTAACTTAGCACTGAAACCAGAGATTTTAGTGTATACATCAGATTTGCCTCCTAGAGGGCACATTTTCTTAAACACACTAATCACTATCTTTATTTTCCCATACTACCCTACTGGCTAACTACGATTTACTCATTTTTTAAAAACTTTCTGCTAGAACTGATAGCATTCGCTTCTTTAGTCATGCATGAACATTATTCCCTAAGCAACTAATGCAGAGCCCATAAAGTCTCACTCTACACATATTACATTTGTACTGCTCTTGAACTGCACAGCAGTGTTCCTTAGAGTTATTTCAATGCCAGCTTATTTCAGAGATACAAATATCAACCTGCAAAAATTATAAATTGCTAAAAAACAAGCTGATGCAGTACACAATAGAAACTTGCCAGTAATTTCCTAGTGAGATGCAATACCTTGGAAAATGCAGCATTTACAGTAAAAAAAAATAAAAAAAGGAAAAAAGGGAAAAAAAAGAAAAAAAAAGAAATGACGCTAAACATGCAATTCTTTAGTAAAATGTTGCTTTCAGATAGCCCTGGAATACAAGCTTTATAAGCAATATGCTGTACATAGGCTCATAACAAAATTCTTCAGAGGGATTTTGGCACATTTGCAGCATAGTAACTTGCTGTTATGATTTTCAGACACTAAGCCTTTCTCAGAAGCGTAATATTTATTCTAAAGGCAGATAAAATATCCCAGAAGTTTTCAAAGCACTCCGGTTTGAGTTTTCAAACCATATGCCATACTTACATTTATTCCCTGCCACTCGTGTGCTCCAGCTATGAACAGCTATGAGAGCCAGCAGCTTCAGGAGGATTTCAGAGGCAGAATCCATGTTCACATTCGCAGAGGCACCCGAAAGAGACAGAGTATTAGGAAACAGCTGCTCTGCACTTCAGTCCTCTGCTCTCACCTCCTCTTTGCGCTACCTCTTGCTCCTTGCCGTGTTTCTCTGTGGCCACACACCTCAGTCGGAAGCCTTCCGCATCTCCTCACAGGCGCATGACCACCTCCACCTCTGCTGCTCGCCCTAACAGCAGCAATCCCTGAAGAGCAGCAGCGGGAACCTCTCCTTCGGTTTCAGAGCATCACTCGGGCTCAATTGCTCACCCAGCGGGTACGGCGCCGCTCGCTCCTCGCGTGTCCTGGACACCCCTGGCGGTGACAGGTAGGAAAAGGGAAGCTGAGATGAAAGCCAGACAATAAGACAGCGCAGGCAACACACAAGCGCCAAGGCGCTTGCAGAGTGCTTGCTGCCACCAGCGCCTTTCTGTTAGCTTTTAAGCCGGCGAGGGAGGGGGAGGAGGAAGGCAGAGAATGGGAGGAATTAGGTGTGCATGCTGCTGCTCGTTGTATTTTTTTTTTTTTTTTTTTTTTTTTGAGAGTGGTAGTTTTGCCCAGTTTGCACTGCTCAAGCATTTTAAGTTCTGCATTTTTGAATGAACAGATTATAAACGCAGTAGAGATCTCAGGCTTACCAGTGAAAAAGCAGTGTACCTTACTTACAAAGCAAGCACAGGACTGAATGCAAAATGTACCATGAATTTCCCACGTCAGGTTTATTGTTAATAATAAGGACATGAAATAATTATATTATTATCCTATCAAAGTACATATTTTTACTATAAATATAATATTGTGCCAGGCATTCTCAGAAAACTGTACACCTCCCTCAAATAGGAACATATTTTCTATCCTTTCACCAAGTGGAAGCCCTTTGGTCTACCCTATTGTTTGCAACATCAGTGCAAACATTTCCTTTCAGAAAGAGCTTCAGAGAAATTTTAGGTCATTAAGCATGTTTGCAAGACAGGCTAAATTGTTGTCAATCCTAACTACAAAAAAGAAACAGCCCTCTAAGTAAGAGAAATAACCTCCTTATTAGGAACTTCCTTACATGAATGGAAACTTCCAAATTAAACTAGTGCTGAGCTGAAGACCTGCATCAGTCCTTCCATCCCTACTGTTTCTGTAGAGATTCTGCTATATGGACTGGCTTTAGATTTTATCAGAAACTACTGAAATGATAAATGAATGTATTCACAATTACTTTGAGGTGCCTAAACAGCACACTTAATACTTGCAAATTGAGCTCTGTGCCCCAAATTTCATCCTTCTGCTTGAGAGAGCTCTGAAGCAAGAGGTCCTTGCACCCAATGGGTCAGCCACTAGAAAACACTTTTAGTCTTGAATGTTGTACAGATGATGGAATTTAATGCAAATTGTTGTGGAAAATGATTGGATGTCAGGAACACCAGTGGAACAGACAGGAAATATAGATTAACCCCCAAAGCTTCTGAACTTCACTTTCTAGTTTAAAGCTACTGCTCTTGATCCCTTGATCAATCCTTTGGTTCAAGTAGAGAGGGAAGAATAAGAAGACTTTTCATTTCCTACTGTTTCTGCCACACCAAAGCAGGTTTTACAAAAACATAACCTCGTCTTGGGCAAAATATCAAACCCAGAAATGCTAAGCAAAAAAAAGATTCTTTGAAAAGTGCTTAATGCAACTTTTGGGTCCATTCCATTTAAAATGCATACTAGATCAGTTAATGTTAAATAAGTCTATTTCTAAGTGGCCATATTGGACAAGAAAAAGATTCATGAGAAGCTAAAATAACAATATAATATGTTTTCTGCATTCCTAGTCTCCATATAACACTTATCTGAATGAAATAAGTGCAGAGAAGCTATATTAAAGACAGTATGGATGAATTAGCCTTTTATGTCTTAGATTTTTTTCCTTAAATGTTTACATTTCCTTTAGGAGTTTACTTCAACCATAGAATATCCTGACTATAAACTGGATTTCATTGTCATTTAGTTCCCTGAATTAATATTGACCTTCTGACTATGAAAAGAAAAATATTCCTTCTGCTGCTTCCCAGTTCTAAAGAATAACCCATCGGAGAATCCTGAGCTCTGCAGTTAGACAAAATTTAATGTTTAAAAATAGGACAAATATCATAAAAATCTTGGCAAGGGTTTTAGGATTAGCTCTAAGAACCCTAGGGCCTTGAATAGGGAAGAATTATTATTCTGGTAATGTAATGCAAATTCCTGTAAAATTGCCAGTGCCATTATGGGTAAATATTTGTCTTTTAAAATAGCTGAGAGTCACCAGAAAGACACATCTGACAGTGAGAGGTCACAGCATTTTTTTTTTTTTTGTCTGAATTTCATGTAAATATTCAAATTGATATAATCTACAGTTATAAGTACGAAAAAGCTAGCTTTATTGATACAACAAAACAATATGCCAAAATGTTTATTCATGTTTGTGTGTAGGCAGAGTTTCAAAACTTTATAGAAAAAACATATATCTGGAATGTCATGTTAACCACCATCTTCATTCAAGGATGAATCCATGGTACCTAGAAAGTGTCTGACTTTCTAGAATCCTAGAAAGTGACTGAAAATAGCACGATTAGACATATCTAGAATACTGCCATCTCTGCTCTGACTTTTCATCATTATACATCTTCTTCCTACGTAAATGAAATGCTCAGGCAATGTTATCTTTCTACTCCACCATTGCTGTTCCCACTTCTCCCTGTATAGCTCAGTTTTGTCTATACTATAGCCCAGATTTGTCATTAACTTCCATGACACATTTTGTTGGACTTGGGCAAGTATTCCCCAATCCCAGGTGGCTACATACATTACCTGTAATGATTCTTGTCAGGCCTTCTTTTATTCGCCTCACTGTTTCAGTGGTTTATTTCACATCTCTTGTTCTTCAGATTTTTTTCCTGCATGCCAAAAACCTTAGTCACTTTATTTTCCTCAGAAATATGGCATTTTCCCCTCTATGCCCCATTGGCAGGACCTTTCCCTACATGATCTGCATATATGCATCATGCAAGATCCCTAAAATAGTAACTATCTTACTTTAATAAAGCTTGATCTTCACAGTTAATTCATCTGCAAAATTTGTCTTTATCAAAAAATAATTAGATTTGGGTATGACCAACCTTCATTTACAGAGTGTCCCTCCTCTTTTTTTTTTTCCTTCTCTTTTCTCTTTTCTTTCAACAACCTCAAACTAGTAGAAATATAATTCTCCTTTAAAATTATCCTACTTGTGACTTCTTGTCTATAAAGAGAAAGCACTTTTAAATTTATGTTAACTATACTCCTGGTACTACTCCAATGTGCTTATTAATTGTAAAGCAATTTAAAATGATGATAAAAACACAGGACTGTAGTCAGCCATAGCACAGCAATTGCACTTACTACTGTATCAGTAAGCCAACTGATTTTCAGCATATAATAGGTATTCACTATACTTTATTTAATAACATCAAACAGGATAACAGAATGTTTGTGCAATGCTGATGGAGTCATCAGCAGCCACACAGACTTGCTGCAAGGATTTATTCTAACTCTCCTCAGTAAATCCCTCATTTCCTATGAAGTCCTCAGAAACTAATTGCCAAATTGTAAGAATTAGCTATTCACTCATTACCTGCTGCATCTCACCTTTCACTAATCCACCTCCATTAAGCCTTGTTTTCTATATCCAAACAACTCTGATGCTTTATCTTTAATGCAAGAGAATAGAAGGAAATATACAGAGGCTTAAAACACTCCTGTTGCCTTTATCCTATTTATTTCTGTTTTCTGGATCCCCTCTTGATGGCCCTGGTTAACCCTCCTTCTAGTGCCACCTGCTGCAGTTTTAATGGTATTACGGGTTTCTCTTTGCAGTAATCTAGTCATATAATGCAGCTGGAACTTACTACCACCTTTCAGTGCAAAGCAGACTGTTCTGGTAGCGTGTAAAATTTGCTTTCCAACATTGCTAGCAACCTTGCAGAACAATAATCCTTGTAACTATTAGACTGCAGAGAGGAAAAAATGCACAAAAGCAAACATAAAATTTAAGGAGCAGACAAAGCACCTTATCACATAGGATACACTAATTACAAGGTTTGGAATCTTCTTAGCTGTATGTAAGGTCAAATAAAATTCATATTCACGTGACATTTCTTAGCACATTTTAGTAGGAGCAGAATAGTATAGAATAGAATTTTATAGGAGCAGAATAGTACAGTTTGTCTACTGATTGCAAAGCTGCAAATTTCTCTTCAGGCTGTTTTGTTTAAAAAATAAGATGAAGAAACTAAAAAGGCTGTTTGTGAATAAGAAATTTTATTAAATATTACACCTAATCCTTATTTGATTAGGAATGAAAATTTTATTTTTTGTGACAACACATAATTCAGGTAAGCAGAGATGTCTCACCCACAAGATAAACCCATGTAAGAATCCATGTCCTAGGATTGGGGAATTGATCCATTGATCTTGCCATGAGTCTGAAGGACAACATGAGGTATGCTCAAGATCTGTCTTTCCACCAGGATCACTCCAGGAATTTTCCCAGTTTGAAGCAGTGAAACTGCAGGATACAGCTTTTCACAGGTTTGTGAAAACATCCTAAAACTTCTCAGTTCACATTCATAAATTCTGATCCCTATTCAGGAAACACTCTATAACACTTAGATTCCTGCATTGGAAGCCATAATTTTAGTATAAGGCACTGGAGAATAAAATTATGCTTCCATTAGTAAACATTTGTAATAAGTCTCACATGCCAAGGAAAACAGAAAAATATGTGCAAGTGAAAAAAAAAAGAAAAAAGGATAAGAAAGTTTGCAACTGCAGGACTTGACACTAAGATTGTTGCTTTACTCCTAAGTTCAGCAAAAGTTGAAGGAGAAATTATTAAAGAAATGGAGACTGAAAGGTGATATTTAGGGCATAAAACATAACATATTTACCTAAAGCAGATCCAAGATTAGCTTGGTTAGGTTAACTTGATAGCTCCTTTTGATACTGATACCTTCCTAAAAGAATGAAGTATACTACATGTTGAACACAGAATGCATCTGAAAGTATGATACAGCTAAGATATGTGATAAGGTAGAAAAAATGAAGTTTAGCAAAGAGTATGTGGCAATGAAGAACCGAAGAAGGTAACTGAAGTTCAAGAAGGTATTAAGGTCAATTTTACATTAAAGATTGAATTCTACTTAATATATTTGCTAATGATTACTGTGTAAATATTAGGAATAGGTTCATGAGGCTCGTGTTTGGTTTATGTTTATATTGCCGGTGTATTATTATGTTTATATTGCCAGTGTAGGAAAGAACTACTAAATCATACAAAAAGTGCAGGGTGACCTTGCTAAAGAGTAACAGTTAAACAACAAGCAATGGTAGAAAGTGTGTAAAGTGTATTGTTTGTGGCTAATAGCAACAACAATAAATGGAGCTATAAGCTAGGAGTTCTTAAGTTGGAAGCAAATGAGAATGGAGAGGACTTAGTTGAATCAGACAGCTGCGAGCTTAATATAAGTTTCCAATGCAGTCAAAAGAAAGAAATTGTAAGATACTTCAGAGAAGTATTTACAGTAGAAAGAAGGAAGTTAGGATTGGAGTGAGAGCTAAAGGACAAAAATAAAGGATCCAGAGGATCCCTCTTCTGGATTTTATGCTAGTGATTGTGTTAGACTCAGAAATAAGGATTTGAGTCTTCAGAAACAGTAAGGAACCCATAACCTAAGATCCAAACACTGGATGATGACTCAAAAAAAACCAAGAAATGCTAGAAACTCTTTCAAATAAAGAAAAAATAAATCCATCTTCCAAAGGAAGCAAGTAAATCCTGAGGAAAGGAAAGCTATGCCTCACAGTTTAATATAGATATGGCATCTAATCCCCAGTCGACCTCTTAAGCCTTTGATAACAACAGAATATTAAAATAATTCTCACTCTAGTGCTTCACACAGGCTAAATCAGACAGCTGTGTCCAGGGCTCTGTGGTTGTTGTGAGTCCTATTCACCACTAACTCTTTACACACACCAGACTGCCTTAAACTTAAACTTAGCTGCCTTAAACCTGCAGCTTTTGGGCACCTGCAAGTTAGATGTGGAGTTGTGTGTTTTCATTCTGCCCAAGGATATGTCTACACAGACTGATGCGAATAAGACTACAAAGCATCCAGCCTGGAGCTATCTTGTGTCTGCCTGCTGAAAGTATAAGAACTGTAGCTCAGGTTTGTCTGCACCTGTTTAAGCAGAGCTAGCCTAGCCCTCTTCCTGTATCAAGCCATGTATATCAAGGTCTTGATGCCAGAAAAATCAAAGAAAAGAAGAAACTATAATACCATAATAAGCCTGTATTTTAGTTCTTTCTGCAAAAGAAAATCCTACTTGAAGTAAAAATATTATCACAGTAAAGACGTGTAAGTTGTTTATGTACACAAAAATTGCAACACCATTAGATTTTAATTATACATAATCGTTTCATGTTCAAAGTCTGACAGTTAAGTGGAAAACAGAAAAAGACTCAGTTGCTGTACAACATGAGATATAACTTACACAGGTTTGATTTCCTCAATGTTCGGAGAAAAGCCATGTCATATGGCTTCCCTATCTTAATTTGTGTGAAATTGTTCTTTTGCCAGCCGAATATGTGACTGTATTAGGATACAAATCTGGTGCTTTGTTGAAGCAATGTGTAACAGAGAGATAATATGGAAGAAGAAAGGCAGTAAACAGACTGGAGCGACTTGAACAAGGTCACAAATATGAGATTCAGTTTTCTCAAAAACACAAACATCTCTAAACTGAATGGGCAGGTCTCACCTGCACTGTCAGCACTTAGGGTAAGCTACAAATAACCAATGTTTCACTAATCTAGATAAGATTTTAGAGACTAGGGTCAGACTCTACACACTGTAGGTTAACTGTTGTCGACATTGTTCAATGCATTAGGCATACACACATTTCTCTAAAGGAAAATTAATTTTGCAGGCCTAATAGAAAATCACATTATTCTTTTTGTTCCTAAGACCATCATTTGTTTGTTACAGCCCAACAGAGATGATATAAAGAGAAGTATCCATCTTGAATAAGCTCCTAAACATGAAGTCTCCAGGCTGCATGTTTAGGTTTTCTTATTTATGGTTTAACAGCATATGCATCACATGATATTATGTGCAGCTGTTAATATGGCAGCGCCACAGAGGACAACTCACTGTTACATAGGACAATAATCTCTTGAAGAAGCAGAATGTCTTCGTAAGTATGTGAAAGGTAGGTGGTCTGCCTTTATTTCAATGTATGCCGCAGCCTGTGAGGGAAAAAGGTTTGGGAAATGAGCAGTGACAGCTAGATTAGCAGCCACAGGAGTACTTCTCCCTATCCATACCAGGAAACAATCAAGCCTTTGTAAAAGCTGTCTCATTCTGAATGTAAAATGAGCAATTGTCTTGTATGATTCTCTTTTATACAAAACCAAAAAGAATAAATTCTTTTTGTGCTCTTTTATTATCATAGACATGACTGGACAAATTCACTCACTTATTTAGGCTGCCCTTTGTGCTGAATACTGCATCAAGGACCCAGACCAACTCTTGTCTGAGATTGAAAGATCCATGGGAATTATGTATTTCTATGTTTGATCTAGGCAAGTCTCATGAGACATAGCCTCTCCAAGTCCTGGGATGATAAACAAGATGCTAATGAATCAAAGGTGCCTAGCAGCTTTTTGCAGCTATTATTCGTTCTTCCCTGTTTCCAAGACTTTTCTCACAGTTTTAACAAAACAACAAAGAAAAGCATTAACTAGTTGGTTTAATACACATAACATCACTTTGTTTGCTCTAGTACTCAATGCTTGTTCTACTGCACACTCATCTTTCTCCTCATCCTCTATACACACAAATAGCTCCTGCTATGTTCCCACTGCAGTTTTCTTAAAGGAGCATTAACTTCTGATTACAAACATTACATTCCTTGAAGCAAGAACTAAAATGCAACAAGGAAGACAGCAGTCTTAGCAGAACCACTAAGCCTTCCACACAGTTAAGAGGAAAGATGTCTCTAAGGGGTACCGAGAAGCTATGAATGTGTATCTTTGCACTGGGAATCAAGATTCCCTTCAGATCCTCACACTTGACGCAATTACAAGATTATATCCTTTAGGCCTTCCATACTATCATTTATCCCTTCTGAAACAGTAGATAATGCTTTGGCTTTTCCACAAATCAAGGTTTAATATTGATCTTTCTCAGTGTTTTTCTTGCAGAAGAGCATGATTTGGCTGTAACATAACCTTGACTGAGCTGTGCATGCTCCTGCTGATATCAGCAATACTGCTACTGCAGTTAAAAGCGAAGCAAGTAAAGGAAACATGCAGATTTTGTGGAAATCTGGAGCAAACAACAAACCAACTGACGGTTGCCACATGATGTTGGAAAGCACTATAGTGGTATCCTATATGACCATTTTAGATACAACGGAAAAGACTTGGGGCAGAGTTTCCTGATACAACAGAGAAAATCAGTTTTAGCTTTGATTTTGATTTAGCTTAGAGTCACTCAAGTGAGTGCTGCCTCCAAAGGCATATGTCCATCACCCCAAAGTGTACAAACTGTAGAATCTCTGTACAATTTCATTTAATTAAAGCAAACTGAGGTGTTATTCTCTCTTTAACCCTCAGTCTTTTTTTTTTTTTTTTTAATTAGGAGCCCACACAGGGATGCCAACATAGTAAATGTGTGGAAGTGCTGGGAAAAATCCTGACATCTCTATATGAACTTTAAATGCCATCAGTATCATACATAGCTAGAGGACTGGCCACACCCTATTCTGTATCTAATCATCAGAGAATAGAAAAACTGGTGTATTTTAGTTTCATGAAATCCTTGAAAAGAATTCTTAAAGAGGAATTAAGAGAGTTGTAGACCACGTTCCACACTAATGCAATTGCTTACCCATTTGTATGTTATCCATGGTCAGACATTAACTTCATGTGTGTCACAGTCAATACTGTTTACAGTTATTCCTGGTTTTGCTTTTCCATGCCTTAATAATATGATAGAACCAAATTAAGTATTCAGCTTGCTTTGCTTTGTTTTGAAATGCAACTTCATCATGCACTTTCTGAATGCAAATGATAAGCTTTTTATTTCTTATATAATCTACATGGGAAACGGGGATAATTAAAAACTGGGACTTTATATAGAGACAAAGTAATGAACTCTGTTTTGTAACTCCAAATGAATAAAACTTGCTCCTTGCTTTTAATGAGTATACAGAAAAGAAGTAGTTGGCAATTAATGAAAATCTTATATAGATTAGGTTTCAAAATTCCCCACTAATTGATATTTCAATGATGTATTAATTTTCACCACACACAATTTTTAATGAGAAAACTCCAGGAAAATTGCACACAAGTAAAACAAATCCTCTTTTCTCTGAAGTCTATACTTTCCTTGTCCCAGTCTCAGTCACCCAAGTATCAATGGTAGTTCTCTCATCTAAGTAGACTGAGGCACTGAAAGCAGATTGATACTACAAAATCTAGACTAATATTTTCAGAACAAATGTCTGTTTAGATGTCTCTGTCTACATATGACATTTGAATCATGGCTAAGAGGAAATTAATATATTCTTTGTATGTATGATCACTTTACTAATTATAAATAATAAACTGTACATGTATATTGACTTTAAATATGATTCCCAAGCCTTTGGAAAACAGTAAACTTGGAAATTTCAGTATTTCTACTCAAAGAGAAAGCATAAGCCAGTAATTATGAAAAAGTCTGATACGGGTTAGTAAGTTCACTTCCTTTGCTGGCACAACTTTCATTAATAAACTTCAGCCATTTGGGGCCAGATCAAAAGGCAGCTATGAAAGGCTTAAGAGACAGCTATTGCATCACAAATTTCAGAGCTACAAAAATCAGTCTCCAACTAGCCCTAGAATAACCTTTACTCAGAAAACTGTATCTATTTTCAATGTTGAGCATCAAAATGGTTTTCTCAGGCCTGATTAAGCGCCATAATCAAAGCATTCGCTCTGCTGCTTCCTTGGGAGGGCAGTTGTAACCAGAGTCTAATGCACATGTAATGGACTTAATGATCCGCTAGATTTATTAGTGACCACAACATCCTTTTCAAAATGCAGCTGCTGTGGTAGTCTGCCTTTCCTGTTATATGAGAACCTGAAGGCTGGATCAGTTTCCCTAGGAGTGGAAAACACCAGGAATCTGCTAAAGCTGAAGTCACAGCTCCGTCCCACTTCACAGGCTCATTTTGGATGATGGAAAAGAGTTTCTTAATTTATTTTATTAAGGAAAAGAGAAAATAAAAGTTTAAGACAACTTGATGAGAAAGAGAAGATGATGTTGCAAGGATGCAAAGATGATGGGTCAGTCTAGTAGTGAAGAAAACACACCTGTGCTCCCACCATACCTGCCCAGACAGATTCTGTATTCTGGCTAGTGATGCATTTATGCGGGGAAGAGAAGCAATTCCCAGGACAAGACTCAGCTTCCTCACACCTAGTTGTCCACTATGGCATTTTGTCGCCTAACTTTTAAACACAAATAAAATCATAGGATTGCGTCTTCAGTCCTAGTTCTTCACTCTTATAAAAATACTGATACTTCCTCATGTTTCAGACCTTTGTAAGGAGGAAAAGGATGTTAATTATAAGGTGAAAAGGCAACACAGTAATGGAAACCATTTAAATGTCCAAGATAGATAGATTAACTAATTCAGTTATTAGTCTAAGTACCTGCTATATCTTTGCAATTAAATATATCTGCTTTTGCTTATCTATTTTATGGACAATTACATTATAACAACTTAGAGAAGCTATTAGTAAAAATGACTAACATGATTAAAATTCATCTCCCTTAGAGCAACCTCATTTGAAAGCTTATATTGTAAAGAGATCCTCACTGTATCTTTATGATTTTGTTAAAGCCGTTCACTTTTCCCTCTCCTTGTTTAAAGGATCTTTATGTTGGTTTGTCAGATATCAGTAAGTGAGGATTTAACTTAACATTTATTATATTTACAGTCTGTTCTAGGATTATCCTCACAGACATGGGATATAGGGGATATAAATATATAAATTAGAACTTAGAACTTCTTTTCTTTCCTTTTCGGGGTGGAATTCTGGAATGTTCTAAGGGTTCCATAGAAAACCTTATTGTAAGGACTAGTAGTAAGAAAGACAGAAATGTTTATGTACGATTATAATGAAAATAATTAGAGAACAGGATTTTTGAAAAAAAAAAATATAAATTAATCAAGATAAACGTATGAGTTTTTCAGCAAGTGGCCTCTTGTTACAGATTAAGCTCCATGCTAGAATACTTTGAAATAATTTAAACACAAAGCTTTGAACACTTATTTTGCAGGGGAGTGTTGAGGACTGCTAGTCTAGATTCAGAGATGCCTGCCATTTCTAAATTAAAGGCTGATTGACTACAGAGATTAAATATGTAATTTTAAAATGACACTTTCTTATTCTATGGTAGAAACAGAGGATTACAGGCTTCTAGATGAGGAAGGCTGATGAGTAAGTGAAATTGAAAAATACTATGAATGGAGTCTATCTGAAAGATTCCTAAAATATAAAACTGGCCTTGTTTTAAGAATAATTTTTCTTCTAATGCATGTACTATTTGACTTGTTTTACTGGCATTAATTACATATAGAAACTATGTGCTATATAAATTGCCATTTATCTTGAAGTAAAACATGAAAGGAATTATTATATATGGTATGGATAAAAAAAAAGAAAAAAGGAAAAGATACTAAAATGTCAAAAATGAAATGTAAGTGAAGTTGCTACTTTTAGTTCAAAGGCTAAAGTAATTAATAGATTCTTTTCTATAACCATCAATTAACACTATCTGAGAAGAATCATGTTGCAAATATCTGAAAAAAAAAGGTTACAGCACTGTTTCTATCTCTGGCTTTAATTTAAATGTGATGAGATAGCTCTTCTTTTTTATTATTATATTATTATTATTATTATCTTTTAACAGAATGAGGTAACTCATCTTACCTCTATTAAAAAGGAATTCCTTTCATCTTCAAGGTCAACAAAACTATGATGCCCCAAAGTGCTTCACTTATTTTAGTTGATTCTCTAGAAGCCACAAGACAACTGATCTCTAACATAAGCTGTCACAATAACACAGTGAACAAGTATCGTGGACGATATGGTCACAGAACTAGCAAGAGGAAGGGAATGGTTACAGACAAGGAAGGAAGGAAGGAAGGAAGGAAGGAAGGAAGGAAGGAAGGAAGGAAGGGAGGAAGGAAGGGAGGAAGGAAGAGAGGAAGGAAGGATATTGGAAAGAGACCTGGCAATCAAATGACTCTGTGGTCAGTAGGAAACTCTTGAGAAGACCAGAAATTAGTTTCCCATGTATCATTGTATCTCTATCAGAAAAGTCTGTGAAACTCAACGTCAAAAAACTTCTCTCCTTGTAGTACTTCTCTATATAAAAAATGGCAGCCTAATTACTAGAGTGAATATATGCTGCACCAGCTCATGCAGCGGAGTCTAAAGTGGATCTAAAAGAAGCCCAAGCTATTACATTTCTCCTGAAAATCAGTGCTTATTTTTCAATGGTATACTAATGGTCATTATTAAGATAGCTCTGTGAATACAACCATGTTGAGGGCATGAAAACATGTAAGTTAACCAAAGAAGCATTTTACAGAATGTCTTTGGCTTGATACTCAATTCCAGAGCACTTCTTTTTTTCTGTTCAAGCAAATGTCCAATTATAATGGTAGCACAAAGTATAAAGTGTGGCTTCCCTTTTCACAGAACATTACTGAGCCAGACATTTTTTTCAATGATAAAATTCAGTGTTTTTCCTCTTTAGGATTCTCAGAATGACTTAAGCTTCTAATTTGTTTGATATTAATGAGTCGAGCCTCTCTCAAGACTCCATCTACAATTGCTATTCTAAAAACGATACTTCTGTTTTCCAAAGAAGCTGCTTTCTCTGTAAAATTTTTATTGTTTCCTCTTGCAGCTGGTTTATCAAAGATTTTCATTACTAATTGAAGAGCAAAAGAGTAAGTAAAATAGAGGTGCAGGGAGCTGAAAACTATTGAATGAAAGTGTAATGACCATGTTTAAGAATTTTCTTAAATATTGCTTGCAGAAGTACAGAAAGGTTTGCACGGCTGCTTCTCTTTACTGAAAACATTTTTTTTTTATCTCCAAGATGTACACTGTTCTTTTTAGTAACACATTCAAGGGTTTAGCAAAGTAGGAAGATCATGAATTTCAAAGGAGACTGTAGGAACTCATATCCAACACCACGAACTAAGCTAATTGTAAAAGAGTCATCTGCCCTTGAAACCACCTAGCCAACTCTGTGAGTATTTAGGGCCTCTGCACTAGCTTGAGCATGGACTCTTCCAGCTTGCAGCTGGCATTCAGAAAAAGATCTATAATGGTGATATATAAATCTAAGACTGAAGAGATTCTTAAGTCTAGGGAAATGTTGCCTACATATTTCACCTGCCAAGAGAAGGCTGCTTCTGACTCTACATAGTGAGTGAATGAAATTCAGGATAACTAGAAGGCTTGGCATCATATCCCTTTCCAGAGAGACTGGGAGCAGAAGCTTAGGTTTCTTTCACCTATTCTCTTACACTGTGAATCTTTCATTTTTTGCTGGAGTGGCCCAACTTCAAGTCAAGGAGTGAAAAGTGCGTTTGCCTTTGAGATAGTAGAGTAAGTAAGCTGTAAGCATGATCCATAAGAAGGCTAAGAGCAGCAGAATTCATTATCCATTATCCATCTCCTGGGGAAACAGTCATGGGTGATGCTATCACTCTACCACACTAGAAGAAATAATAGACCTATTAAAAAGTCAGTTGGCAAACCCTGATTTTCTCTGAAACTCTGATGTTCTCTCAAATAAACAAACAAACAAAATGCAGGCTAGATTCTAACTGGCTTCTAGAGAAGTATTCAAAACACACTGAGAATCTCCCTTGAACACTCTAATTCATGCATAATGCATATTTTCAGTTAAAAGAATCCTACCTAGCATTTTTAATATGTGAGTTTGCATTTTCAGATTGTTCCCTTTAGAAAACAGATATCTAAAATTTAGGAACAGGAGTCTCTGATTTGTTGACACTTGCAAAACTTATTGGGCTAAATTTCCCCAGCGATTTGTTTTTTTCCAAGTTTTATGGAAACAATTATGAGGCTCAGAATTAGAACTAGATTTTTCAGACATAAGAGCACTGACTTTTCATTCTTTCTATTAAAGGTAAGGTAACATTTTGAGTTCTTATCTGCAGATCCTAAATTCCATTAGGCAGCATGCATCAACATAAAGAATTTAGTTCTTTCTGGATTAATAATGCTTTCTATACTTCCTGTACTAGTCCCATTATGGTTTGTATACATATGCTTATCATAATATTAGTGACCTAATACTGTTTGACATCAAAACTGACATCAGAATACAGAAAAAAATGATTCCCTTTTTTTTTTTTTTTTTTTTTTTTTGTTGCTACTGAAGTAGGTCTCACTGCACTATAATATAAAACTAATATAAAACAGCTTCTGAAAGCAGCCTACTTTGATTCTAACTGCAAACATGTATCAGTGGAAGTGGCACCATACAGCACAGCCAAATGGTACATAAATATATCCATTGTACCATTACAGAAATCAGACTTTTTAATTAGAGGAAGGAAAAATGAAATTGGTTCCCTAACCATAAATAACTGCCTGTTATTTACCATACTCATCATAAATAACTGCCTGTCAACACACATTGATTTTGTTTGCAAAACTTTATATTATCCAGAGCCCAGTCTTTGCCCTTGGTACCTATCCAATTTTGTGCCACAACATGATAGTCAGGTGAATGGGTGAATACTGGGAAGAGATACAAGACCACAGGTAGTATTCCCACAGGCTCCATGTCTCCCACGAGTCTATTTTTTTTAATCAGTGAAGTAGTAAGGAGCACTACTTGGAGCCCCTTGGCTTCCATTCTCAGTTTTCTCAGATTGTCAGTCAAAACTGGCACTTGGTTTCTTTACAGGAGGTACTCTTTTGATAGACTGCTCCTTAGTGATAATAGGAAAAGCAGCAGAGGAGGAAGGAGTATAAAATACATTAACAGAGCATTTTGATTGATGTTCTAAAGCAATGAAAACCTGCAGGGGGCAGAGCCATAGCCTGCTCAGGTTTCTTCTCTGATATTTTTCCAGTCTATTACAGGCTGCTAGCCTGTGGTTCTGAGTTTGGCAAACAAAGTTCAGCAATACATAAGGGGGAGGGGAAAAAAAAGGTATGAACATGAGAAGTAGCAATAATAGTCATGTTCTAATGACAAAGAGTAGGCTGACTTGTCATGACAGAAATCTCTTCTGCCTTCATAGTCTCTCTTTTGTCCCTGTTTTTCACAGCAGACATATTTGGTAATGATTTTCCTATTCTAACAGAATGATTCTCCTGTCATTGAGAATTACATGCAATAGAGGGAATAGAATTTAAAGGTAACCCAGTAATGAAATATAGGAATACAGCAAGGTACTAGGGAGGTAGTAAGATATGTAGTGTGTTAAAAGTCAAACCAAACTGAACCTCTAATGCTATTTTAAGAGAAAAAAATCCTGCTGAAGGATATCTTAAAGATATGTCTCAGCCCTAAACATTCATCACTGTAAGCATATGGAAGGCTCTTTTTGAAAACCTTAAGCCCTGTTAAGAAAATGAGATGCAATTAAAGACTTAATAGAATCATAGCAAGATAGAAGTATATAAATAGAAAAAAAAAAAAAAAATCATCAGTGAGAATTGCTGGTAAAAAAAAATGCAGAGTTTTGATAGATGTAACAAGTGCTCCAGAACACTATGATGAGCTACCATCAAATTATTAGGTCGGTGTCTAATAACTTACTTTTTTTTCATGTTATATGTATCAAAATTATCTATGAAATAAAAAGTTCATTGCCCAAATAGGCCCTGAAGGGAATACCACCTAAATTTTTTTCTCCAAAGATACCTTCTGTGTAACTGGACTAAAATGTGCATATTATCCTCCTCGGGGGAAAGGAAAAAAAAAAAAAAATAGAAAGCTTTCCTGGTATTTATAGTCCCAATCTAATAGGTTGAAACAATTGGTATCATGAAAGAGGATGAGTCAAATTCTTTATCTGGTGAAATCTCAGTATTCTAAAAGGCAAACTAAAATTCAGTCAGCTAAACCTCATCTCTGATCCTATCTCACCACATGATGTTCAGTTCATTCATATTTGTGAGTCTAGCAGGTACTTCAGAATTATTCTCTTGCATTATTTGTTGAAGTTGTGATCTCTGAAATCAATAATAATTTATTTTTACTGATTGGTGCTAGAGTAGATATTGATATTTAGGAAAAAATGCATTAAAAGATATAAACAGTCTCTATGTACTGGCATGTTTTGTTTTGTAATAAAATGTCTCTGAGAAACTGATGTTAGTCTTTATTTGTTCAGCTGCAAACATATTTTAGCATAAATGTAACAGAAATCTGTCATGATAAATAGCTTACCAATTACTAAAACAAACTAATTTCTTTTAAAAAAGCATCACTATCAAATTTGAGATACAAGTCTACTATTTCTCATCATATTTTTATTTGTCAAATTTGAGATACAAGTCTACTATTTCTCATATTTTTATTCTAAAACTTTAAGCAAAGTAAACTTTAAGTAAAATGTAATAATGTTAAATTTTTAAACTCTTTAAAGCTTGTTTTATTAATATCTGAAACAAGTGCACTTCTACTGTTCCTTTCCATTGTTCCTCTCTAGGAACAAAGTAAATACCATTAAATAAAATTCAAATAGTCTGCCAGGCATTGATTCTGAGATTCAAGAATAAATTATTTAAAATATTTAAATAGTTACATATATGAGCACAGATTTCCTGTAGCCCAGGAGGAATATTATACAGGATATAATTTGATGAATAAGTAAAACCAATCAAAGATTTTCTTCAGTTGATAATAAACATTTGTATAGTATGCATGATAACTAGGAGAGGTTTCCTTATGTACACAAGCCTCCTGGAAGTACTCTGCCAACAGAGATTGTTCTTTTGTAAGTATCACATAAAGACCAGAGCAGAAAATAATGCCAGTAAGGTGCAGAGACCTAACCAGTTTGGGTTTGTTTTATTAGCCTGAAAAGTCACTGTTTATCCTCAGCAAACTTGTGCCAGAAGCCTAGCCATATATAATAGCCTCACAGTAACAGAATTACAAAGGTACCTCTTCATCTGTGACTAAGAATTTTTCCCACGGTGTTCAATACATGGATCCTTCCCAAAGACCAAGTACAAAACACTTATGAAATACCACTTGTTGTATTTATTTTGAAAATATGGACCCTCAAAAATGCTTTACAGTCACATACACAAATCAATAACCGCCACTCATATTTCTGAAAAAAAATACTGAAATGTAAGCAAAAAAGTTTACTGATAGGGAGAGCTGTGCTTGAGTAAGTATGCAGAAACTGCTGATACACATACAATGTAAATTATAGCAGTGCATGAGTGAACCAGCAGCATATGAACCATTTCCTCACAGGTAAAATACACACAGTAGAACTGAAACAAACCTACTCAAGCAAAAAGCCACTGATAAATGAAGTCTGTGAGAATTTTAGGTAGAATCTTTGACATTTCTTGCAAGATCAATTTGACAGGTCTAATCTTGAGTGAATAAAGAAAGCTTTTGATTTTTTTTAATGGTTTAAATAATGGTGCTTGCAATTATCATCATAGCAATAATCTTTGGAAAGAAATAAGACTTTCATTCTCTAAAAATGTTTCATTCATCTTGTAGCTATATCACATGTAGCAACGGAAAATATATCTGTTAATCTTTTAAAAGGATTAGGCACTTCAAAACAACTGAGTTTTAAAATGTGTTAATTCTTGGTTAATTTGTGCAAATAGAGGTATATTGCAAAAATTAGGTACAAATGCTGTACCAGCTTCCTGGCTGGTATTGAGAACAGTGTAGCCAGCAGGACCAGGGAAGGGATCTTTCCCCTGTACTCAGCGCTGAGGAAGCCGCACCTCAAGTAGTTGTTTTCAGTATTCAAGAAGGACATGGAGGTGGTGGAGCAAGTCCAGAGAAGGGCAATGAAGCTGGTGCAGGGGCTGGAGCACAGAGCGTACGAGGAGCGGCTGAGGGAGCTGGGTTATTTAGCGTGGAGAAGAGGGTGCTCAGGAGAGACCTTACTGCTCTCTCTTTACAACTACCTGAAAGAGTTGATCTCGTCTCCAGAGTGACTAAAGATAGAACAAGAGAAAATGGCCTCAAGTTGCCCCAGGGAAGGTTCAGGTTAGACAGTAGGAAGGTTGAAGCCTTTGAACAGACTGCCCACAGCAGTGGTGGAGTCACAGGCCCTGGCAACATGTTCAACAAACATGTAGATGGAGCGCTTATGGACATGATGATTCAACAAGCATGATGGTGAGGGGCTTACATTTGGACTTGATTTTGAAGGTCTTTCAATCCAATCAATTATGTTATGAAAGAGCAAATAAAAACTTTTCATATAACCAGAATTCTGGGAATAGCTGTCATTCTTTTTTTTCCTAAAAAGAAAATGCCACCTGTAAATATTTCAATATTACTGTACAACCAGGAGATTTTCTGATAAGGAATTGTCCCATACAGCAATTCCATATGCCTGCTTACATTCCTAACCCCCCATCAAAGTGAAGATGGCTGATTGGTTTTTCTCCTTAATAATGTGTGTAGCTCCTACTAACATTAATTACTCAATGGATTTATCGAGAAGAACTGGACCCTGGAGTAAAGATGCATAGTTGCCCTGGAGTGAAGATATATATTTTCCCTGAATTTCCCTGATCACTTGAAGGAAGTATACAAAAATGTGTTTACCTTGTTTGAAGAAAAATGAAATAATACTAGATGCTAGGAGAAAATAGAACAAGTAATCCTTTTGTACTGTTCCTTGTTTTACCAGATCATACTTTAATTTAAAATCTATTCACAGGCTGCTGAAATAAGTAGTGCTCATTTGGATTGGAACAATTAAGCAAATGGTGCTTTAAGCTACATATGCCCCAAGCTATCCACTGGTAATTCTATTTAAAGATATATCAGATGGAAGACTAAATCAGATGGAAGACTAAGGCTTTTGAACGTCATTTACTGAGTTAGTTAAAATTTGTTCACAGACTATCACAGAAAGGTAAATTGCCACAGCTGTGCCAAACACCTCTTATTTTCGCTACCATGATTTGTGAATGTAAACTCCTACTCTACGTATTTCAAATGTGTCCCCCATCATCTTCATGTTTATTTCTGACCTCTGCCTCATGTTTGCAATTACAAAGTTCCTGAGAAAGAGAATATAAAATAGAAGGATGTGATGCCTGAAATAATATAGTGCAGGTGTTTAGAGTTCTGCAAATTGTACAAATGGAAATTAATAACAATTACTGAAAACACACTTTAGCATTTTTCTTCCTGAAATATCAGAAGTAAATTGAGATATGAGGGGCTACAGTCTAGAGCCAAGAACTCAGCATGCACTGTGTTGCAACCTGAGCTATCAGAAGCACTACAGTTATCCTGTGTCTGCCCCTGACATGGGAGTAGGTGCCCACATTTTGCAAGTTTCTCATCATTAAGACTGATCATCGCTGCAACTGTATTATGAGCCAACTGCAGAGGTCACCAGCTTTCCTTACTCTCATTTTGCATACATACCTCAGAAGGTAGTTTGTTAGATTTTTTTTTTTTTCCTGACCCATGCAATTTGCCAGAGCACACGCATGCTGTAGCAACCTGCACACCTCACTGACTTGGAGCTCACTTAGGTCATAACCCTATTGATATTAACTCCCAGAGATTTAATGCCTATGCCAAATCTCCACTTTCTTTACATCATTGCAAAGTATGCTTATGTATCTGATGTAAATTGCAGACATAGATAAGGGAATAAGTCAAATATTGATTTTAATACGGACAGTGATACTTGAGTGTATTACAACAGATAATTTCACAGAGCTTGATTTAAGTTATTTTGTTGCAAGAGGTAAAAATTTGGTTCAAAAATAATTTTCAGTTTTGGCAGAATACTAAATATCATAAAATATTAAGATTGCATAATTTTTGCTAGTGCAAAGGAAAGTACTACTAAAAGATCTAATTAATATTCAGATCTAATTAATACTTAAAAGAAGCAGTGTAAAGCTTTATTAGCACAGAAAATTATAAAAAGATACATGAGTAAGATCCCTTGTAAAAAAAAAGACGTCATATGCTGAATATGTTAAATCACTATGCTGTGCTTTAAGGGTTTTATCAGAGCTTACTTAGGCTGCCTGTCAGCCTTCATTTTTCCAGACATGGATTATGTGACCATCCTGAACTTAGGCCCCTAAATCTCTGTTACACTACCACATTAGATATTCCATGTTTGGTTTATTCATACCACTCTTTCAAAACCTACTTTTATTTAAAAGATCAAAATTAGCTGCTCGTGCTAAGCTCTGCAAATGCAAAAGTTAAAAACAGAGACATGCCTAGTCATAGATGTTCTTTTCCAAATTAAAATCTTTGTCTCTTTGACATGTCCACACCTCTAGCTATCACCTCAGGCTTGACAAGGCTAAAATGGAATTCTTAATCTTTTTCTCTCTATTTCTTTCTCTGTAAACCTCTCTGTCTCTCTCTCTCTTCTTTTTTTCTTTTTTTTCTTTTTTTTCTTTTTTTTTCTTTTTTTTCTTTTTTTTTTCGTTAAGGTCTATCTCATCATTTACCTGAAATTCTTTAAAATTATCTGAATATCATATTCAATATGGATATATTTCTCTAGATCCTTTCATCCACCTAGGGTTTAATATGTTTTTGCATAAGAATATTATAGGAATACAGCTTCTATCTCTCCACAGAGATAAAATTGTTGTCCAGAATCATGTCTTTTCAGAGTCACATTTCTGAAAACCTTTTTCCTTGCCTTAGTAACTCTTGTTTTGTTAATCCATCCAAAATTCAGCTGTAAGGCCACTTTCCAGCCCTGCTGATTTATCATGCCTCTCTCCTCATGGCATTCTCCTTGCCCACCCCAATATTTGGTATGTCACATTCCCTCAATAAAAGTGAAGTGCAATTCTCACAATAAGGTAGTACAGTTCCAATTTCCATTAAACACTGATCCCTTTTCTAAAATATTAATAAAAATATAATTTCTGACAAAGGTAAGTACTATTTCAATCCACTCCAAATAAAGATTATTCCAACAACTCCATTTGTACAGTCTCATACAGCAAGGATTTTCAGTCACTATTAATACCACTTATTACAGTGACCTAGAGTTAAAAGTTTCCAAAATTGATTACCAGCCTGCTGATTACTGATTCAGAAAGATTGAGTATTATTAATCTATTAAAGTATATTCACCGATTTCCAAAAAAAACTTTACTATCACATAATTGTAGAAAATATTTGTATTTGTTAGGTGGCAACCTTTTCTAAGTAAATAACTGCATAATTACTCCATACTTTCATGTGAACTCATATATATTTGTTTGTATCTAGGATGCTGTCCACAGCTCAAACTACATTTGCGATAAAACTTTATAATGGCAAATATAAACACCTAAACCCAGAAGAAAAAACTTCAACATAGCAAACTAATATCCCAGGCAATTTCATAAAGAAGATAGGATTTGCTAGGTGGTCAGTAAGATTCAAGACAATAGTCCTTTAGCTCTATAGCCTTCTTCCCACAGTAGTCAA
This sequence comes from Nothoprocta perdicaria, assembly GCF_003342845.1. Lineage (NCBI taxonomy): Eukaryota > Metazoa > Chordata > Aves > Tinamiformes > Tinamidae > Nothoprocta > Nothoprocta perdicaria. The sequence goes on from NW_020454250.1 coordinate 1,253,726, forward strand.
GGCCAACAGACAGCTGGACTTTGCAATGACTAATGGTTTAATGGATAGTCAGTTCCAAAGTCGAGTAGTCTTACCAAAGATTATACTAAAAGTGGTACAGTTTTAACCTGCAGTGTAAATTCTCTCATATCACTGCATCTCTAGACATTACTGCTTAAATCTCATGCAGAAATAAAGAGTTACAAAGTGAATCTTCAAATGCATGGATGCATTTGATAAATTATAGCCCCCATAAAATCTGAGACAGGCTTGGGCTTTAGAAACGGTTTCAAAAATACAGTTGGATTCAGACTTTTATTCCCTGAGAGACTGAATACAACCTCTTGATCTCCATGCAATTAATTCTGGATCAGAAGAGTACACAGACAAGGCCAGAACTTGACCTTTTATTTTCCTATACACTTGCTTGCTTATTAGTCTAACACTTTAAATGAAAATACATTTTCAAACTTTGTTTTATCCATATCTATCAGATAATCTGTGGATGTGTCCCTCTTTGCCATGTGTAGTCTTACTATCTGTAATAAACGGTAGCATAAGGGAAGAGAAGGAGAGGGCAGGCACCTGGGAGTGTGGTTATTATATTACACAAACATATCCCTAAATATACATCATACACACCAAAAACACACAAACAGACACGTATATATGTTTACAACCATATAAACACACACACACACACACATAGACAGGACAGAGTAATACCCCTTTCACAGCATTTGGCATGCTTTCATTTCCTCTGTTTTGCAGCTTTTAGTGGTATGAATCACCACATAGAACATGCTGGGTTTTGCTTCACCATGCAGTACAGAATAGTTCTTAGAAAATTTTCCTACAAGAAAGGTATTAGAATTCTCACAGCTCTTTAACATTTCAAGTTTATTTTGTTAAAAAAGGCCTCAAAACATTTTGACTCAGTAAATTACTTAAACAATAATCAGTTCAGAGAAATCCTTTATTTCACTAAAGTTAAAACATTAAAAATAAGAAATTCATTAATTTCATAGGAGTACCATATTTGAATGAATAAATAATTTTGGAAGAGGAAATAATTAAACATTCAACAATTGTTTCATAAGCAGATTTAATTTCACTTTCAGTTAATTCAGATTCTCCTCACAGTATAAGTATAATGCTGGTATAAGCAGCATTTAATTAAAAAGGAACAACTAGACAAATGATGTTCTATAAGAAGTGCAAAACTACTAGATGGTGATATGGGTCCTTTTTTTGCTGTATGTGGAGATATATGTATTATCACCCACCAAGTAGTTCTCTTTTCAGGTGATCTCTATGTTCAGACAGCAAAGGGGAAATCCACTTATCACTACACTGAAATATGCAGCAAATAATCTGGATATACAAGTCCTGTGTACATGGAAATATGTACACAACATACATCACAAACACACAACAATATTTGTGTGTTTGCTATGGTCCAGCAAACACATCAAAAATGTTGTTGGGCCATAAACATTAAGTAAGGTCATGTCTTCATCCAAACTATGTTAATATTAACAAAACTGATGGAGGAGGATCTCCTCTCTCCAAGACTATTATGAGATTTTTCTGCATTGGTTAGATTAGTGCAACTACTCACAGCCCAAAACACCCTCATCTTACATCTGTACTCTACATGCTCTAATGAAATCATGTAGACCCATTCTAATATGTATAAGAATGTGCATGGCCACCATCCAGCATACAGCTTTATAAATTCATTATATTCCCCTAATTCTTACAGTTCTCCTGCATCTAGAATCTCTAACTGAGCCAAGATTTTTAGCTCTAAAACTGAGAATTATCTGCTTGTTAAATTAAAGTATTCATTGCATCTTTATATAGATTGAATTCCACAGATAAGGAAACCAGGCAACATAAACTAAATATTCAAGATCATTCAGAGTATAATTACATTAACAATTTACTTTGCAGGGAAACTAGAATATAAGTTTACAGAATGCTCCGCAACAAATACAATATAGCTTACTCAATTTTAAAGGCCAGAAAAAAATATATATATAATTTATATATTATATATGTATATGTATAATATTTATATATTTATATTTATATATATATTTATATTTTTATATAATATTTATATATATATATAAATATATATATATATATTTATATATATATATATTTATTATATATTTATATAATGTATATATTTATATATATATAATTATATACATATATAATAATATATATATATATTATATATATAAATATATATATATAAAAATTATATATATATAAAAATATATATATTATATATATATTATATATATAATATATATATATTTATATATATATTTATTATATATTTATATATATAATATTTATATATTTATATCTATATATATTTATATATATTTATATATATATATTTATTATATATTTATATATATATAATATTTATATATTTATATCTATATATATTTATATATATTTATATATATATATATAAAGTTATATATAAATATATATAATTTAGACAGGGGGGTTGGGAAGGGATGGTAAAATCTACCCAAAGGACAGCAATTTTCCCAGATTTCCTTAACCTTCTCAACAAAGCATAAAATTTCCACACCTTAAAACTCTGTTGTAGAGAAATGCCAGATGCATGACTAACAGCAATGTTTCCTTATCCCTCAACTCTTAATCATGAATGTAGTATGCTTTCAGCCCTCACCAATGCAGCCCTCACCTCCATGCTGCCCTCACCAATTATGAAGGGTTCCTGCTCTCCCTCAGCTTCACAAGAAGCCCAAATTTCCGACTGTCAGTTCAAATTAAATCTGTTCACTGTCACATGCACAGCAGTCAACCAGATGTTAAAAAAAAAAAAAATCCATCAGAAGTGATGGATTTATTTTTAAAGATAAAAATCACAGAATCTATACTTCTGTGTAAAAGTGACAAACCGATATCCTCAAACATTACCGTTTGAGATCTAGCCAAGCTTGCTCAGTAACAGTTATGGATCGACACTGTTAGTGAGATTGTAAGACAGAGGCATGAGACCACAGCCCAAATGACTGTACTAATGGAGACACTATAGTGTTAGGGCTCATTAGAAAACAGCACTGTTGAGTCCAGGGTCACCAAGCAGCTAGAAAACAGAAAGTGCTGGGAAGGTGGCAAGTCAAGTAAGACTTCTCTTTCAATCAGTATTGAAAAGAATATCCTTCTTTGTATGTGGCAATATTCATTAGGTCTTCAGAATAATCTCAATCAACTGAAATGGCAAATACAGACAAATCATACAAATGTAATGATTTTTTATTTTTACATTTAAAAGTAAAGTGAATTTAGATTTGAATGAGGTAGGACAGCATTTTTGCATTCCTCAACAAACAGAAAATTCAGTACATCGGTATTTGTATCAGAATGAGGGAGAAACATTTATTATATTTCAAGAAAAAAAAAGAAACAAAAAGCAAACAGGCAAACAAACAAGCAAACAAACAAAAACTATAAAAACACAGTATCTACAACATAGGAGAGACAAGTTCAAAGCTGTGCTCCAGTAAACACTGTTTCCACAGGATAGATTTGAGAATTTTTTTCAGATGAAACCACTTTTTTTTTGTAAAACTAAGAGGCAAACAGAAAGTTCCCTGCATGTATAAAGTAAAACTTTTCACAACTGTAAAGGATACAGAAATCTAGATAAATATATAGTAAATTCTAATAAGCATGTATAAGATGTAAAGGCTTTCTCTAATATGTAAAGTCTGTAACTTTAAGTAATTATTGTAGATCTTTTGTCAAAAGCTATAGAGATATTCAAAACTTTATGCCTCTAAAATGATGTTTTATTTGTATCATAACAATTAGGGGAGTCACCTAAAGGCAGCAGAGTATACTGGAAATCAGCCTACCAGGCGAACTTCTCATCTTAGAAGCCAATAGATTCTCTACACAATGCAATAATGGAAAAAAAATCTTGGTGCAACTAGGACCAAGAGAACATGATGAGGTTATAGAATCCTGCAGAAGACTGCGGGATAAGTAGATTTAAACTGTTTCTTTCACAAGAATACTTGTTTCATATGAACAGAGCTTCATCACTTGCTTGAATTCTGAAGATGATCACAATAATGACAGTTATGTAGGTTTTTTTTTTTTTTTTTTTTTTTTTTTTTTTTTTTTCTTTCTTTCTTTCTTTCTTTCTTTCTTTCTTTTTTTTTTTTTTTTTTTTTTTTTTTTTTTTTTAAGATATATTTCTACTAATTTAGGTCTTGACTGAAGAATGAAGCTGCCAATATACAAAGGCAATGTACAAAGAAATGTGATTGGTAAATGAGCATTTACATCATCAGCAAGCTAGATGGCGAGAATTTGGTGTCTAATGAGAGAAGAAGTCTGGAACATCTTCCATGACCTAGTTGCTACAAATAAAGGCCAAACTGTCTCCATGGGACGTATTTCCAAAAAGAAAAAAAAAAAAAAATCTCATGTCAAGGTAAGCCCCTACTGTAAGTCATTACTGTAACAGGAAAGGGTACTGAAGTATCCATTTCCAGGTCTTTATCTACTACAATTTAGACAGTCCAAAAGCGCAAAAGTACATGTCTGGGCACTGCAAAGCTTTATGTAAATATTTGATTCTCAGCATACATGCAATACATTTTTTTTTTCCACAAAGTTATGACCTATCTTGTTTGCACTCTCATCATAATATTGAGATTGGCAAAAGTGAATGAAGATCTTTTACCCTATAACTGCCTATAACTTCAATAAAAGATTGACCTTTTGTTGCTAAAGAAGCAACAACGAAGCTGAGAGCGCATCGATACAGAACATTTAGCAGTTATTCGCTTGTGCTAATTGGGTGTTATTTATGTTACACCAAAGTTTAATAATTTACTGCAGGGGTATGATTATGGTAAATTAAAATTTTAGTAATAATTTCTCTTTATTTGGCCCTGGAAAAACACTTCAGTTATTCCCAAACTATATAAGTATTTAAAGTAAATTTACCTTCAAGGTAAATTTCTGTCACCAGGTTAACGAAATTTTATGATTGTTTGATTGTTTTATCTGGCAGCCTTGTAGCTCACGCACTCAACCTATAATAAGGTAACTCTCCCTCATTTCTTCTTTCTACACAAGTGCTTTAGCTGTTAGGTATTCTAGGCAGTTCTTCCTCAACTGTGCTTGTAAAGAAAACAACTTTGGACTACTTAAGAGTTCATAAATCGAGACAAGTATGATGGCTTTCTTGTCTGATAGTTAGGTAGGAGTATCATGTGAGGCAGATGAACTGAGGGGGAAAAAAAAAAAAAAAAAAAGGAGAGAGAGAGTTCAGTGTGAAATGTCCTTATTTTATTATTTACTGTCATTACAGTTTTATTTTCAATTTGACAGCTTCCCTGAAATATCAATTTTTCTTTTAGGTCTACTTGTAGGCAATCCATTCCTAGGACAGTCTATGCCCAACAGAGACAGATCACCCTTAAGAAACTAAGCAAATTGTCCCCCAATTCTGCTATGGTTTCTGCTCTACTCATTTTTAACACATTCTTTCCTTAAGGAAAAAAAATACAACTGCTCTCTGGAAATGGAAAATCCTTACAGAGATTTATGGATTCCAAATAATATTCAGTAGTATATCTCACAGTGGAATAGCCAAGCAGAGCATAGAATATTGAAAAGATCAAAGTTCTACTACCTTAATTCATAAATTGTATCAGAATTACTAGTATTCCATGATAACTCATTCTTTTGACAATTAGATCAGGAGAACAAAAGGGGAGAAATTAAGTTATGTAGTAAAAATTATAATGAGCCTGGGAAACGGTAAAAAGATTAATTCACATTCAATATAAAATTAACCCATTTTCAGAGTTTACAGGTTCCATTGCCAGAATTTATGTGTAGTCTTCTTCAGCATGAAAATCACAGTAAAATGAAGTTGATCTGGTCACACTAGCAAGAAAATCACATAAATATTTTAAATATTTCATCTCTTTTTCTGTTATGCAGTCAAGCCTTTGACACAAAAGCATAGTTCACCAATGCAACATCTTAGTAATTTCCATAAAGAATAACCTTTTCAAAATATACAAGATTCAACAGATACGAAGCCATCAGATTCAAGTAATTTTCTATGTACATGTTTTTCAAGATTATCCTATGGCAGAAATTGAATAAAATATAGTATATCCTTAAGGAATAATAGGCAAAGCCTTTCTTTTTTTTTTTCTTAATAATTTATATTACACAATTTTAAAATCTTGGCTCTAAATATCAAAATGTTGACACTGATCACCTTGAAGATATTTGATAGATGTGTTTTTCGTTTTGGCCTAACCATCTTAATTATGATAACCTTCATAAATTTAGCATCATAAAACTATACCGTTAGCAAAATCCCAAATTCAGTGGGTATCAGATTCATACCCATTTTTTTAGTTTAGAATATTCATAACACTACTAAAAAAAGAGAGGATTTTGCTAATGAAATATAAGCTATGATTAATAAAAATGGCATTTTTCTACCACAATTATGGACTTATTAAAATAATTTATTATCTTCTTTCTCTTTCCAACATGCTTTGATGACAGACATGCGGAAAATTAAAATGTCAGTGATAGGGTTACTTTTTCCAGTTTTCCACATTACACAATACACATTTCCACATACATTTTTCCACAAAAATTTCCACATCTACTTTAAAATACAGCCTGATAATCCTAACAGAAATCCTGCCCTCTATTGCTAAGTTCATGTTTCGCATCAAGAAGGCAGCTCACTGAAAGGACATACACAATTTCTTCAAAACTGCATTTAAAACTGGTAAGAAGACACATGTGAAAGGATCCAGTACAGGTAAAGTACCTTATACCCCATATACCTTAGGGGCTGACCTGCTGAAGAGGAGCTCTGTAGAGAAGGGCCTGGGAGTCCTAGTTGACACCAAGTTACCCATGAGGCAGCAGTGCCCTCCTCGCCAAGAAGGCCAATGGCATCCTGGCTCCATCAGGAGGATGTTGCCAGCAGGTGGAGGGAGGGGATCCTGCCCCTCTGCTCAGCTCTGGGGAGGCTGCACCTGGAGTAATGGGTGCAGTTATGGGCTCTCTGGTGCAATAGGGATGTGGAGCTTCTAGAGAGGGTCCAGTGGAGAGCAACAAAGATAATTATGGGACTAGAGCATCTGCCTTATGAGGAAAGACTAAGTGAGTTCAGCCTGTTTTCCCTGGAACTTGAGAGAAGAGCTTGAGAGGAGAACTGATCAATATGTCTAAGTACCTGAGGGGAGAGCGTAAACAGGATGGGGCCAAACTCTTTGCAGAGGTGGCCAGTGACAGAACAAGGGGTAATGGTACAAATTGAAATACAGGAAGTTCCATCTCCATGTGAAAAAGAACTTCTTTCCTGTGAGGTGACAGAGCCCTGGAACAGGCTGCCCAGAGCATTGTGGAGTCTTCATCTCTGCTGATCTTCAAAACCTGCCTGGACGCAACCCTGTTGCACGTGCTGTAGGTGGCCCTGCTTGAGAAGGGAGGTTGGACTAGATAATCTCTAGGGGTTCCTTCCAACCTCAACCATTCTGTGATTCTATGATTCTGTGATCCTGTTTCAACTCTTGCTTGGAAGTCTCAGTGACATGTCACATCCAAGACCTCAAATATGTTTCCTTATTCTATTTATTACTCTTTTCTTCCCTGGGGTGGCAAAGGGTCTCACTAGGTAGTTTCTGAATTATCTCATCACCATATGCAACAGTTTAAACATAATTATATTGATAGTGCATATATATTTATTTCACAGGATCAGAGTGGATTTATCACAGGGAGAGAATACATTTTCTTTTTTAGGTTAACTGACCTAAAAAAAGGTCAACTGACAAAGAGATTTAAATCTGAGAGATTTAAATTTTAAGAGTAACAGAGACTATCATGCCCTTCAACCACTATTACCAAATATAATCTAACAAATTTTATATTTTTTCAATCATTGTTATAACTACAATCTACCAAGGCTTCATTCAGACAATTATAGTTTTTTTCAGACATTAATTTCCTCTTTTCAAGGGGGACGAGTTATGAAATAAAACTATTGGAAAGGAGAAAAATTCTCTGGAAGGGAGAATTATGTACTTCTTGATTACAGAAGTCTTGCTCAAAATCTGTGACCTCATGAAAATGTACTGTTGTTGAAGATAAATAATATATATTTTGAAATGACATTCCATGGTTTCTTAGACTGGCCCTGGATACTTGCTGAATGCCTGTAGATTTGAAAGAGATATTGAGTATTACTAATCCAGAATAATGAATTTAAGTATGTTTAATTCAAAATTAAAAGACTCACTTGCTGACCTGTTTTTCAAATTACTAGAACACATCAAACTGGCTCACCCACTAGGGCCTTCACACACCTCAAAATATGAGATTATTTTTGAGATTATTTTGACCAGGAACTTCTGAACTTCTGACCTGGAAATCTACTCGGGATTTAAAAAAAAAAAAAAAAAAAAAAAAAAAAGTGAATCCTATTAATAACAAGAGCTAAATGTCCAATTCTACAACAAAGGTGGCTGCATTTTGCTATCCATCAAAAAATAAATATTAGATAAGAACATAAATAGGAAACCCTTCTTGCTTAAGGGAAGCACCGCCCTGAAGTGCCTTTCCTTAAGTTATTTTTGACATTGAGAAAAGGACAACATTCAATGAACAGCCAAAGAAACTGACATTTCATTTATAGTATGATCTAAAACAGCCTTAAAAATGACTTCCTTGAATTGCTTGTGGGCTTGAGAAGAATCAAATAATTCACTGTTTCCAAACTTCTAATACAAAAATGATTGCTGATATTATTATTCAGTTAAGTCATAGTTATTTGATATCAGTGCATGTATAAAGTTTATTGTTTACTGTTGGCTTCTTTCTGTTTATTTATCATAGACAAGTATGGCATTTGTTTTACTCTAAACATGTAGAATCTGGATTGACTTCAGTGTGCTAAAGACATGAAGTACTCAATTATTGAGCAGATTAAATGAAATAGATAGTAATTTTTTTTTTTTTTAATTTTGCTATTTGAAGTTGAACAAATGAGCTTCCTTTTAATCATTTATCCACTCTTCAAGATGACTGCACAGCAAATATAGTAAAGCAACTGGTAATTTTTAATTTCAGGTATTTCTCCATACCTAGAAAAAGGATACTTAAAGAGACAACTTCTGAAAGAAGTACAAACTACCATTTCAATCCTCATTTTCTTGGGGCTTGTTCTGCATCCCTCATCCTCAACTTATTCCCCAAACACTCCTCAGTCTTTCACATCCATATAGAATATATAGCTAATCAATTTAATGTATTTGTCTAATGCATCTCTATTTCTTTCTTACTTTACTCTTAAGTGCCATGAACCCTTTATATAAGAAACTCATACTGGAGACAAGACCACTTTGATCACAGTGGCTTAAAATTTATCAAAGTGCATTCCTGGAATTTTAAAAGCATATGCCAGTTAAAATGCAGGCTCATTAAGAAAGAGTAAATCTATTTTCTGTTAAAAAAATGAATATTCTAAAGTTGAACTTGGATATGATATGTAGACATGTCCTCACTAGACCTCTTTACAACAAATAAAATTACTTTGATTTACCTCAAAGTTTGCTGTTGCACTTTCTAAGAAATTTCAACCAGATAATGCAGTAGGCTATCAGCTAAGATGTGGATATGCAGGAGAAGAATTGACTTTTGAAATTTAAATTCTTATCTAAGACCCAGGCAATACAAAAGTAGAAGTTCAGATGAATTTTTTTTTTTATTTTATTTTTTTTCCCCTTAAGGACAGTCAAGCAATGGACAACATTGCCAGAACAAGAAGAGCAAGTTCCATCTTTGGAGATTTTCAAGTCCCAATGGGAAAAAAACCCTAACAATCTGTTCTGGCCTCGCAGATAGCTCAGCTGAGAGCATGACTACAGACCTCTTGAGGTCCCTTTCAAATCAAATTTTCTTAGAATTCTTTTTGAATTTCAATATAAAACTAGATGCAAAATGTTAACTTTTTCTAAAATCTTCAAGAACTATCAGGCAATATCAGCAGACAGACAAGTTGGCCAAATAAGTTCTGGAGGTTTACCAGCAGACAGATGAGTTGGCCAAATAGTTTCTAGAGGATTTTTTCCCTTTTTCCATTAAATCTAGTTCATGCCATGAAATTTTATTTGTTTACAGTTTCTTGTCAACTTAAGTACAGGCATCCTATTCATTTCTTAATAGAATAAAATGGACAATAATTAAATAGACCTGAAGAGATGGAGTGTTTATGTTTTGTTTTCTTTTCAGAATTACAACTTATATAACTTAAAAAAAAAAGTAGAATTGTGAAATGGTAGTTAATATTTTATCATAGAATCATAGAATCACAGAATGCCCAAGGTTGGAAGGGACCTCAGAGGTCATCGAGTCCAACCTCCCTGCACACACAGGGTCACCTAGAGCATGTGGCACAGGGCTGCATCCAAGAGGGTTTTAAAGATCTCCAAAGAAGGAGACTCCACAACMTCCCTGGGCAGCCTGTTCCAGTGCTTTGTCATCCTCACAGTGAAGAAATGCTTCCTTAAGTTCCTGTGGAACTTCCGATGCTTCAGTTTGAAGCCATTTCCTCTATTCCTATCACTGTCCACCACTGAAAAGAGGCCAGTTCCCTGCTCCTCCCTCCCTCCCTTGAGGTATTTATACACGCTGATCAGTTCCCCCCTCAGCCTCCTCTTCTCCAGGCTGAACAGGCCCAGCTCTCTCAGCCTTTGCTCATAGGCAGATGTTCCAGGCCCCTGATCATCCTGGTAGCCCTGCGCTGGACTCTCTCCAGCAGCTCCACATCCCTCTTGTACTGGGGAGCCCAGAACTGGACACAGTACTCCAGATGTGGCCTCACCAGGGCTGAGTAGAGGGGGATGATCACTTCCCTCGACCTGCTGGAGACGCTCTTCTTAATGCACGCCAGGATCCTGGTGGCCTTCTTGGCCACCAGGGCACACTGCTGTCTCATGGTCAACTTGTCGTCCACCATGACACCCAGGTCCCTCTCTGCGGGGCTGCTCTCCAGAAGGTCCACACCTAATCTGTACTGGTGTCCAGGGTTATTCCTCCCCAAGTGCAGGACCCTGCACTTGCCGTTGTTGAACCTCATGAGGTTTCTCACCGCCCAGTCCTCCAGTCTGTCCAGGTCCCTCTGGATGGCAGCACAGTCCTCATGGCTATCAGCTACTCCTCCCAGTTTGGTATCATCAGCAAACTTGCTGAGGGAGCACTCCAGCCCTTCATCCAGGTCGTTAATGAATAAGTTGAACAGGACYRGACYGAGAACTGACCCCTRGGGGACACCACTAAGTACAGGCCTCCAGCTGGACTCCACACCATTGACAACCACTCTCTGCACCCTGCCATCGAGCCAATTCCTAATCCACCTCCCC
>NW_020454250.1:1265698-1270159 GCF_003342845.1 Nothoprocta perdicaria
GATTCTAGAGGGCTGCCCCTGACAAACACAGAAGCAAAGGCAGCATTCAGCAGCTCTGCTTTGTCCGTGTTTTCCGTAACCAGGGTACCCACCCCATTCACTAGTGGACCCACATTCTCCCTGACCTTCCTTTTGTTGTTAATATATTTGAAGAAGTTTTATAACAGTAAGAAGTTTTATAACAGAAGTTTTAAGTTTTATTTGAAGAAGTTTTATAACAGAGATGGATGAAAATCAAAAAAATAAAAAGTCCTTAATGAATACCAAACAGTTTAAATCTTTATTTAACCTACTATCCAACTATATAAAAAGAAGTATCACTTACAGAATGAATATTGTTTTAATTGCGAGTCAACCTACCCACCAACCCAACCCACCATACTTTGTTACTAGCTCATAAATATCAGTTTTTCTTGAGAAATTGATAAACGTATATGAATGTAAAACAAGATTAAAATCATTTTTAAATGAATCTTTATTGCTTCTTTATATTGTGATTAATAATGATGACTTTAATCCCTGTTTAAAAAAAATGAAGTGGGTTACAAGACATAGGAGTCTTGCCAAGGACTCTCAACTAAAACTTAAAAATACAGACAATTCAGAGATTACAGAAAAACACATTCAATTTTTAACTGATACTTATATACAAGTCAATGAGAAAAAATGTAAAACAACTGCAAAAAAGGTAGGTACCTCTCAAGAGTAGTTTAATTTTAAAACCAATAACAACCAAGATTTTTATTACTTTCTATTTAATTCCGTTAAAATACATTTTCCATATTTGTAGGATGAACAATAATGTATTTCAATTAAAGGAAGCCAAATTTATATGAAAAACTACCGCACAATAGTTTGGTTCAGATGTTATCAAAAGTTACTCAAACTCAGCATAGCTAGTAATGGTACGTATGAACAGAAACCACATTAGTTTTCCGAAGTATAAATCTAATTTTATATGCTTTGTTTTCCTCTAGTTGCTATCTAAGACAGATGATATATAGCATCACAGATCTTTCTTAGCTCTTGCTGATTACCAAAACCTGTTTCTTCTTCAGTGTTTCAGTTCCCAAACCACACTGTCAAGGTACATGGAAAGACAGCTTAACACCTCTGGATGTCTAGAAAATATGTAATCTTTGGGTCTCTCTTCTGGGGACTGTTATCTTGAGTAAATAGAATATATCCACCAATGTCCTGAAATTACTCTTACGCAGATTTAGCTAGATTAAAATTAAAGAAAAGCAAACATTTCTAAACAAAATGTAAAATATAGATATCATAAAATTTGTATTTGCATATATGAAAACAAAGAAAAAAGTCTCATAAATCACATAATTATACCTAGACTTGACTTGCCATGTGTAATAGCTTTAGGTAGATTGATACTATAGAGATCAATCAGATTCAATTCTCCCTTTTTGCATGCACGTTTGGTATTCATTAACCCAAGTTTAGACCTTTCTCTTACCAAACCCATGTCTGAGATCTTACTCTAAAGGCCTTAAAGAAGACTTAGAGCCCGAACTGGCGACATATACTTCATCCAAAGACAGAGTGAGATTGATAATTCAAATTTATATTTGGGTTAATACTAGAAACTTCTTTTATGATCAATAAAGGGAAAAGGTTTCTGAAAGGTTGCAATTCATCTCATCCTAAAATAGACTTCTAAACTGAGTTACAGGAATCACACTGCTCCAGGCTGTGTTTCTGAACAAAAACTATAAAGAGAGCTCAGATAAGTAGCTTAAATATCTAAAGTTAGATGCAATGCATTTCCTTACAGGTTTAACTAAACCCATTAACTTGTTATGAAGAATAATGTTACTTACCTTTGGACTAAGAAATATTCAGATTCCTCCTATAAACCTCATATTGTGTATACTATACACACATAACTTGCCCTTCATAGAACCACTTTAATAGGGTTGATACATATAGATCATAACCAGCTTGCATAACTATAACCACGATCATAACCAGCTTGCATAACTATAACCAGCTGTCTCCAACACAGTGGGTGAGGTGGCACAATTTCCCATTAAAGTCCTACAATGGGACTTTAAGAGGAATGCATGACAACAGAAGAACATGACATGTGACTTGGGAAAGAAACAGTAATCCTAATATTTCTAAGGCCTTCGAAAAAGCTCCATATGACATTTTCCTTAGCAAGATCTACACTATATGAAATGCAACAGGTTGAGTTGCACAGTTGTTTGTAAACCCTAATTGAAGAAAATCTGTGAATGATTTATTGTGAGAGTAAACATATAACGAGAAAGATTTGACCCAGTCTCTCTGAGTTTATTAGGATACAAAAGAAAATTTTGCTTGTCATCCTGTGCATGACATTTTATAGGTATTATGCTGAAGAAAACTATTAGTTCAGGGAAAAGCATGTTTTGAATTCACATGAACCATATCAAATAAACATAGAATGTAATTCTCTTTTCCTAGGGAATAAATACCGTTCAGAATTTTTGAATGCAAGATTTAAGCAGGAAAGATCAGCTGCAGAAATATAGGGTCAGAATGACTGTGCAGGCAGCATCTGTGCAGAAAAGGATCTCAAGAGCAGAAAAAAAAAAAAAAAGTGGTTCAAAACTAGACCATGAATTAACAGTATTTTGCTAATACAAAAACAAAATCAAAAAAGGCAAAAGAACAATGTAATATAAATGCAAAGTTTAGAAAATGTGTAAACTCTGCTCAGCTTCCTTGTGAAAAGGTCCATGACATCTTGTATTTTGATATTTTATAAATATATATGAGATAACTGGAGATAAGAAGAAACACAAACAACAATCAACAATATATAAGGTAGGGCTGAATTAGTTTTGCTAATTTAGAAAACCTATCTTTAATTATCAGCTAGGCCCTTGAAAGGGCGACAATGTGTTCCCCAATTTCCCATTTTGGGAATAATTAGAAGTATCAGGCTTAAACCATAGTAGGTGAAATTTGGGTGTGACATTAGAAAACTTTTACAGTGTTAACAGTAGTTATACACTGGAAATATGTTGCCTAGGGATTTAGATTAAAAGATTAATAGGGATACCACATTTCTATGAAAAAATAACTAAGACTTCTCCATATATATCCAACTGAATAATCTCAGAACTAGTGAAACTAGTCGCCTGGACACCACCCTGTGCCACATGCTCTAGGTGTGCCTGCTTGAGCAGGAAGGTTGGACTAGATGATCTCTAGAGGTCCCTTCCAACCTTTAAGATTCTGTGATTCTGTGATTCTGTGATTCTGTGATTCTGTGATTCTGTGAAAGAGTAAGTTTGAGGAACAATGTGAACTTTGTACAACTGTAAGTAGTTGTAAGAAGATTTTTTGCAATTCAGATCATCCAATGCTGAAAAACAGCATACATCCTAGAAAGAAAGATTACATGAATTTAAGTATAGAACAGCGAGCACTCTACAATGCTGGTATTTAATAGCAAGCCAGTCAGCAACTAAGCTGTAAGTATGCTATGTCAGAATGATTGTCAACAATGTGTCCAGCTATCCATTCCACTATTTACAGTTGCTGAACTATTTCAGAGGCTTAATGCTGGTATTTTGCATTAAATTTACTAATAGATTTCATTAGTGGATGCAGTCCAAAAACTAAAAGAGTCTGTTTCAAATTTTATAGGATTTGGTGCTTATGAAATCTGCTAACGTATTTTAATTGTTATAAATATCATGCAAGTGTGCATTAACAGTCAACTAAGCTTGATTTTGGACAAGAAAAATCTAAGTGTAATCAGACTGTAAAGCCAAGTCCACATATTTAAGAATAAATAGAATCAATAAAAGTGAATAAAAGAGTCATACTAGAAAAACTTATACATTCATAGCATCTCAGTAAAGTTTGTTTGATGTTTCAAACTCAGTAAAGGAAGAAAGAAAGGTTTTGACTTCAAAGCTTAAAGAGCTGCCTAGTAGAATAAACTCTTAGATATTTAAACTGAGAATCTTATCCAATGGCCTACTAAGTTTTCTGTGAGACCTTCTTCTGACAAAGTATCTGTACTCAAAATAACAAATAAGTACAATACCTCAAACTAATGCCTCAGGACACTGCTGCACATTGTGAAAATAAATTCTTGGAGAGACAAGAAAAAATTCTCTTGAACATTTGGGAGAAATTGCATCAATGTAGCTGTTACAGGAGACATTTATAGACTTAAGCCCTTAAAAACTTCCCAGTCTAAATCACAATCATGTCATATATGACACACAATAGGACTTGTGTGTCCTGTTCATTAATATAGACCTATTATGTTTGTAGGAAAGAGTACTGGTATCTTCTCAAAAACAGATTTTGATTTGTGATATATTGGAGGAACATGTAACTCTCCATGATAAAAGAGTAGCTCTCTTGCACATGTAGAACAGTGGAACGATATTATTTCAAATCTACTCCCACCAAAGCAGGATGAATATTTGACTTATTTTG
>NW_020454250.1:1270220-1312231 GCF_003342845.1 Nothoprocta perdicaria
AAAAAGTAGAAAACTGAATAGAGTAGAACTGACCTAGCTGAGTATGTCTGGTACTGCTTTTAGCATATATAGTTTCATAAGAAACATGAAACTGAAAATTTAGCAGGCCCCTTTTCATACTTCACAGATATTCTCTGCCTTAAACCCTCCCCTTTTAAGAGGCAACTACATGGCAAAATTGAATTTAGATTGCCTTTTCTTTTTCAAAGTTATATCTACATGTTTAAATTATCATCTTTGACTGGCCTTCAAGACACATTTCTTTAAGATGTATTTTTTTAACTTAAAAACTCAACACATTTTTGCAATGTGACAAAAGTTACACTATAACAAGCATCAGCAAGTAGTAGCCGAGTGGCACAGCAGAGTCTACATCACGACTGTTCCCTAAGTGTCTCCTGTACTAAACTCATACACAGACTCCCACTCAGTATGCATTCACCTCCCACTAAAGTCAGTTCAGAAAGGCTTATTTAAAATCCTCTTTCAACTAACATATTTCACCTTGTGAACACCTCAAAATCATTATTCTCAACATTTTGTAAAAATTATTTTGTTTAAAGTGTTAGCAGGAATCCATTGCATGCTTATGGAGGCATTATCTTCTTTCACAGTGCTGAATCCCCACTGTTTGAAGTAATCCATACATATGTGGTAGTTTCAGCAATGGCATTTCAATGCTGGAGAAATGCTGATTCACTGGCACCAAAATGACATTTACAAAAATATCACGTCCTCAAAGGCATTAAGTAATGTTCTTTCTTTGCCTCCTGTTACTTTTCAGGACAGTCAATGCAAAGGATACGGTATAGTAAGAAGCTGTATAAATGTAATTACAAGGTTATTGAACAGTAAAGTAAAAAAAGAATGTGGTACATTTTAAAAAGGAAAACTATAAAACAATCAAAGGAAAATAACAATAAGAAGACAATTCATGAATTTGAATTAAATCATTCCTCTCTTAATGTACCATTTACCTAGCCACAAATTAAGAGTGTGCATTTTTAAGTATGCTGCATAATTTAACAATGTTTTCTACTCACACAGTGAAAACTATTTGGCAGAGGGTAAACTATAAAGCTGGTGTTTTATTTTTCGGCTGGAAATTATGATGTATCTACTGATCATTTTTAAGTAAATTATGAAATTTTTGTAAAAGATATTCTAACTTACCATAATTTTGAAGCTAAGCATTAGCTATTTCTACACACTTTCACTTTGAGCTGATGCAAAAGAAAACAATGGAAAAATTCTTGTCTACGAAAATTCTCTTGAAATGTTTTCAAGGAATATGTTGAAAAAAAAAGAACAATATGAAAAAAAGTCTGATGTTTGTGTCATTGTTTTCCAAATTTGCCACTGTTGAGGGCATCATTATGCCTTTTACTTCAGAAAGCCTGTGATTTCACACCCTGTGCAATCAGGAATTGGCCTCATGGCATTTGAGGTTTGCTGTGCTAAAGCATTTGAATCTTTGCTCAGCCTAATTTAGGGCTCACAGACTTTCCATACATGAAAGATTGCATAATCTATCCTATTTTCCAAAATATAAGCCACTACTTATCGCAGAACAGAAATGATCACAAGTTTCTTTTTTTTTTTCCCCATTAAGTTCTTTAGGTTTATTAACTTGACCAGCAGTCAATACATTTTGTCAATGTGACAAAAATGACAGTTTATGAAATAGTTCCCTGAAATATTAACTATTCTATTATCTGTAATCTGAAAAGTGCTAAAAAAGAAAAAAAAAAGAAAAACTACCAAACATGTCTCCTCAACTCTCTGTGATTCAATTATTCCAGTAATCTTATTCTTCTTTAACAACACTCAGAAAAGAAGTATTTGTCAGGCAGTTAACTTCTTGAGCAATTACATAGAAAAAAGCAGCTGGTATCATCTTGGCTTTCTCCTATAATATTGTCTATAATCAAAAGTAACAACACATTTCTAAAACATGTGCAGTGCACTGAGCACATCAAAAATTCATTCCCCATAACACCACAGTAAGTTTCCATGTTATACTTACATATTTTATTAATTCATCTCATTCAATAACCATTTCAGGCAAATCTTACACTTTCAAATTCTTATCACATTTCTATATTCTCATCAGTCAAGAACAACAAGGCTGCTAGAATTTATTACTAATGACACAAAGAGTGAAATCATTTTGAAGTTAAATATGCCTTCCAAGTTTTGTTTTCATATTACTTAGTAAGACTAGAACAGTGAGAGGTGAAGTATTAATTTCTTCATATTTCTTTAGTGTGTGTTGCCTTCATAGTATTTTACAATGTTTGCGCAGATTTTACAAAATATTAACAATGTTTATAATAAGATTTCCTCCAAACAACAACATAGCAACAAAATACCATTTAAATTTCAAAATTTAGGTAACATCCAAGCAGCACCTAGATATTCTGGATATTCTTTCCTAACTTTCAGTCCAAAGTAAATTAAGTTAGGACAAATGCACCCATTTGTACTTGTGCCAAAAATGACCATCAGCTCAGATGACCAAATCTTCAGAGATTTTGTCTCGCTGTTTTCTACACAGTGATATCTTTATAGTCAACAGCCATATCCCTCTTTGGCCTTTATTTTGTTAACCAGAGCAAATCTCAGTTAAAATAAATGGGGAAAAAAAGTCTAACTGGATAAACCAGAAATGTAAGCTTTATTAGACTGAAAGATGAGTTCCCATGAATGGGAACAACCAACAAAAGCACTGTGTCATTAATCCTATCTCCATAATTAAAGTAACTAGTTTCACATAATTAATTTTTTTTACTTACTTCAGTGTAGCCAGCTAGTAAGCTGAAGAGTCTATGCATTAGTTAGCAGTAGCACTTAAAATAGCATTTAAGGGACAAACTTTAAAAGCCAATATCTTCAACCAGTAGGTCACTGCACATGAGTTCCTGGAGCAGCACTGTAATGTGCTGCTTGTGTTAAGCACCACTGAAAAAAAAGGTACTTTCCTTTCCATCTCTGAAATTAAGAATTTAATTGACCTTGCCATGTGGGAATGGTCTTGGACAGAGATCACAATGTTGTAAGGTAATCATGTCCAAAAAAAAAAGTTACAGGCTTGTCACTGAGCAGATGCAAAATATTCCAGATTACTACAAAGTGTAATGTGTTTTTATTACTACATGTCCTAATATGAAGCAAAAAAATTCTGGGAAAAAAAAAGATTCAAAAATAAGTTAGTCTAAATAAAACTACTTATATGGAAATGATGTTTCTACTCAATTTTAAAAGGAATTTTTGACATCTTTATCTATGGCCTTCAGGAAATTCTTACTGAAAATATTGTATTTTTCACTATTGCAACAGAATGAAAACACAGTCTTGCTGAATGTCTGTGACTACTACAGAAAAAAACATAGATCCCAAATTCATAAAAATATTTAATGCATAAAAAAATGACTATCAAATCTATACTGCTTGATTTTATTTGCTTTCTGCAATCTTTTCTTCTCTGAAAAAATAAAGAGTAAGGAGAACTCTAAGTATAAACTTTTTCCTCATTTATATATAAAAAAGCAAGAGGAGGACTTGAGAATATGAATATTTTTGTAATTACAAGGTACAAGGGAAAGAAGAAATTGTCCAAGAAATACAAGCAAAAAACCTTCCACTAACTTCATTCAGTTTTGCAACAGTCAGAGCTAAGCATACAAAATGAAAGCTCTTTGCCTGACAAGATGAAAATTCTTTCTTCTTCCTCTCCATAAAGAAGATATAATTTTTTAAAAAGATAAAATGGATTTCAGGTATTTTCCCATCTTTCACTGCTGATTATTATTCATTTTTTATTACTCTTCCTCTCTTTCTAAAAAGCCATTAAAAATGAGGATTTGTATGAACATTATGAGCAACAGAAAAGTCGTTCCCTTAGCAACAGAAGTTATTATTTGAGATTCAGATGTTTTGGACAATGCATATTAATTAATAGGTGGTCTGGCAGATGCTCCCATGCAGTAATATGTCACTTCAAGAAATAATTAGAGTTTAGATGAGATTCACACTAGCACTAGAAGTTTTGAAGTTCTAAAAAGTGTACACAAGATGCTTCCAGTTATTGACAAAATTAGAATATAAATATCTCCAAAGGGTTCTTTATTTAATTTAGTTTGTATCATTGCTAATACAAATGCTAATACATTGCTAATACAAAAAAAAAGGAAGTTTTTAGTCTTCATAGTCTTTTTTTTTTCATTCTTTCTTTTTATTGTTTTATTTTTTATTTCATGGAATGTGAATCATCAAGGGGATAAAAATGAAAGGGAAACATTTTCTTGGTGTCCTCACATCATATTTATCTGTATTGTAAGATGTCCAGCGGAGATAACTGGGGTGTAGACGACAGATAAAGCAATTGTTTGATTCAAAGTTAGTCAGTACCATAGAGATTTATGTCTAATCTGGGAAAAGAAGAATATAAACAGATTGTATTTTTATTACTCAAATTTACAGTGATAGAACTCTCTTGGATTTCTTGTTTCCAATTTATATTGGCATATTTATGTTTCTCACCAGGCTCACAAATTCTCAGTAGCATTCACTGAATCAGGGGCTTCTTTCTCAGCTGGTATCCTGTTAACATTCCTCCTCTTCAAAAGACCTCTCAGGATTCAAAAGAAGCAGTAGTTAGTGCACTGCATCAGAGATTGCAGTCATCTCTTTACAGGACAGAAATTCATTTAATCAGACACCTTGGTTGCAAGGATATCCTGAATACGTACATTTTTATTTTTCTAATTCTCATCATTTTTTTTTTTCATATTAATCATATTATTTTTTTACCTGCATTTGGAAAAGTAGGAATTTCTCTGACATGCTTTATTTTCCCTTCAGGTTACTGATTTGTTTTTCATTAACTGAGACTTGCTTATACAACTTATATTTGCTGAATCTACTTCCTTTCTTTCCTCCAAAGACACTGTAGCACTTTGCAATTTATCACCTCTAAACAGCACCTTAGCATCATGCTGCTGTATTATTTTGCAGTAATCTCCTATCTCATGAGCTAGAAAGGGTTTGGTTCAGTCATTAAGAATCAAAGTAATTTTTTTTCTTTGAAAATTGCAATTTGTTAAAACTAAAGCATTCCACATAAGACTGAGTAATGGAAACAGAGACATAATTAGCATTAGGACATGTGGATTACTATAAAATAAATAGGAAGTTCCAATTCCAGATTACTATGGAAGTTTAAAAATATGTTTCCTTTGGAAGTCTTTTGAATAGAGTTATTTTCTACATTTACACTTCTGCACAAATGAAGAAATTCTAAACATAATTCTAATTTAAATTTTAAATTTTAAATTTTAAATTTAGAGATTAAAATAAATTCTGATTTTTTTCTTTTTTCTTTTTTCTTTTTTAAATAATTTTATTATTATAGCAATTACTACATTCAACCTCTGGGTGAAATTATATATTTTTTTTTATTTTTTCCTTTCCTTCTTTTTTTTTTTTTTTTTTTTTCCCCCACTGGACTAGCACAGCTCTTCTCTATTCTGCTCTACTATATCACATGTAACCATCAAACTCATTACTCAGTGTCATCAAGAATAAGCCAAGAGAGGATTTCCGAAATCATCAGCTACAGCAGATGAGTGCAATGAAACTGCTCCCAAAATTATGTGATATCACAAGTAATTATTTAGAAATATTAATGTCTCTTTACTTTTCTTTCTCTTACATGATTCTAATTTCCAATGATAAGACTGTCATGCCATCTCTTCATATACAGACATATTACGCAATTTGTAGTTTAGTGTTCTAAATATCTCGAATAAGAGATAGGACGCTGTTGTCAGGAGAGGGGATGTTGTATTAGCTCATAATACCAGATAATTTATTGATGTCTTTTCTGTACATACAAAGGCAGAAAACTTCACAATTGATTACAATCAATCAACCCAAGAAACTACAGAGATGCAAGTAAACAATTTCCTTTAATACTAATTATATTTAATACTTAACATAGTATCTTACAAATGTACATATCAATCTTCACAACACTTTTGTGAGGTATGTAAATGGCATGCTTCATGTTACAGAATGGGAAATTGAAAATGAGTAAGAGTGTGAGCAGTCTGAAAATATGCAGAAAGATTGTGAGAGATGGTGTTCAGGAACTCTAATCTCTCTCTTGTTATGAAAAGAATAAAGATGTACCACATCCTGTGAAAACAGAGTTCTACCAGGTCCTTTTTATCATATTATTAGATAATCTAACTTATAGAGAAGAGGAAAGATACTACCTCTTCATTTGTTCTTGTTTTACATTGGCAATTCTATAAAGGCAAGAAGATCACTAAAAACTTGAGAAATGAAATATTATCACAAGATGACTTGATGGAAGGGCTTGCATATGGAGCAGAATGAGTACTGGAGGAGACTATAAAAATATTATATAAGAAAAGAAACGAGATTCATTGACTTGTGTGAAGTGAGTTCATGTTCCTTGTGACTGATGAAAACTAGCAGAGTGACTAAGTCTGCTTTTGACTACAATGATCCATAATTCTTTTTATCACCCTCATTTAAATAAATGGAGATTAGGATCTTCTTCAAGATCCATGCTCTGAAAAAATTAACAACTTTGCCAATTATCCTGTTATGAATTTCTCTGTTTTCTATAAGTGTTCTCGTGAAATAGCAATGCATTGCTTTCAGTAAGAGAGTCTCAACTCTTATAAAATGTCAGCCTGGAAATGTTAGCAATGGCTCCTACTTTTTAATATTGTATCAGAGTTTACTCCTTAAAGAATCAAACCACAGCAATGGTAACAAGGAAGAGTCACCTTACTTAGCTAGTAAAGCAAGTTTGTTATGTATTATCCCATTAAAATTATAAATTATTTTTCTGTTCATCTTAAGTAAACTGCCCATACACAGTTCCATCTTTTAAAAGATTATCAGTGCGCAGTGAATCATCTGCTAATACAAAATACTAAATAGAACACATGACCTCTGATTACGACATAGGAAATATCTCAGTTTTCCAGAAATATCCTATGTTGGTTGAATTCAATGTTATCTACATCAGACATAGGGACTGACCTTAACAGTTTAACTTCATCATATTCACTTTGGATATTTGACCCATTCAGCATCAAAGAAAGGCCCATTCACTCTCTGCTAAGTAAAGAAAATGAGTAGCATATACCCTAAAAGACAGTAAAATGTATCAGGTAATCACTCCCCAAAGGACCCAGTTTTATGGATTGTTTAACATAGTAGTCAAATAAATAAAACCAATATAAATGCAGTTAATTTTATGTTAAATTCTTAACATGAATTATTGATTTTTAAAACCTGCCAGAAAGTCTTTTGCTTAAATAAAATGTTCATAATTTCAGTGGAAAGTCATATATTTATTTCTCTGATGAACAAGACTATATTTTTCAGATTTTGCTTAAAGACTGATATTTCTTTTTGTAGCTTCCCTTCACTACTCAGGCAAGTTTCATGCTAAATTTTTTATCATTGCACAGCAGTGTGTCAATCATATGGAAGGGAGAAATCACACAGAAGTAGCCTGATGGATAAAATTTACCTTCATATCTGATTTTGAATCTTCTCTTCTTTTATTCCAAGATACAAATGTGGTTTTGAAGTAGGTGATCAGTATTTCCTTTTTAAAAAAAAATGTTCTATAAATCCCAGTGCCTTTCTTAAATATTTAAATAGAAAAAAAAAAAAAAGAAAAGTTTGCATAATTAATTTTCTTTGTGGTGTGCTAAAAAACCTAGAACAATTATTACAGTTATAATGGAGAAGCCAGTCTTAGAACCTTCACATTGTACTAGAAAGATCATTTGCTTGTGAGACTGATGTTTTGTTTTCAAAATAAGAGCTATATACTTTTCATTTTAAACCCCAAGTGCCTTTTAACTGTACTGTATTCCTAGACATACCTAGACATACCTAGTTAAAACTAGGATTGATGTGGAACAACGTATTCTTATTGATGACATCTCTTGTCACTGTCATTTCACCATCATATGTGCAGCATCCTTTACCTTATAAAACGGTTTGTATTTTCTGTAATCATCCTTTTTTTTGCAATATTATGCCAGACAGCAGGAAGCCAAAGATAGAGTGGATCAGGATACACAGAAATGCCAACTGTGAATAATCTATTGATGCACACTCTTTTTAAAATAAATTAAAAGAATCTTTTTATTAATTTTTCTATAAAGTGAAATCTTAAAATGAAACTCTGTAATGTTTCATTAAATAGTGATGCAAAAATGAAAGCAAAAGCTATTCTTTCCAGACTTTTTCCACTACCTTTCCCTTTCATAAATTGTATCAGCTTACCTCATGACCAAAAACTATTCAATAAACTTTCCTTTTCATTTCTTATTTTTTAATATTTTTGCCAAAAGGTGAAAAAACAAAACCTCTCCTCTTTAAATGGATTTTGAAAAATATACCAATTCCCTTAGGGCTTGCTCTGCTCTTTGCAACTCCTCAGGGACTGCAGTTGCTGTCTTGCACATAATGAAAGTGAAAAGAACTCCTGTCATCAAACACATTTGTTGAGGAACATCACTAGATCTCCCAGTCCTACAGGCTAGAAGATGCTAGTATCTTTAGAAGTGACAAATGACAAATTCAATTGCAGAATCAGTGAAATACTGAAGGAGGTGATAAGTTTGTCAGAACTTGAAATCAAAAAAATAAAATAGGACTTGAAAATATACACTTAAAACAATCTGTGTAGGGAAGGTCAACTAAAATTCTATTTCTGACCTCCACATATACCTTAACTCCTTTAGGATCCCTTTGAATTTTGTTTAGATAATTAACTGAGGGTGTTATTTTCAAAGGAAGTACATTTGCTGTGAGTCCGCCTCAGATACTCAGTATCAGACTTAATATCTCATTTTTCAGAGTGTTATACAAATAATAAATGTCTTTTTTACTTTCGAGAATCCTTGCTTTATTCTCAGATGAAAATACTTGAGAAAATATCTCTTCTTCCTAATTTCTTCACTAACTTACGTTTGCACAGAAGCCTTTCAGTTGTTTAAATAACAGTCAGTTCTTAGGGAAAAAGAGAGGTAGGGATGACGCTACCAGGAAATTTTAGGTTTCATATCCCATAAAAGAAGAGGAAAAGGGGTTTGTGCTACTCTTACACCTTTCCTGCTCTCTCTGCCTTCTTCTCCACCCTCATGAATTAAGTTCAGTTAGAAGTGAAATGATCATCATATTAAAATTGACTTATCTCTATAATTTATTCTGAAAAAGCTCATAATACACTACTAATCAATATCATCATAGAATCATAGAATGCTTAAGGTTCGAAGGGACCTCAGAGGTCATCTAGTCCAACCCCCCTGCTCACAAAGGGTCACCTAGAGCACGTGGCACAGGGCTGCGTCCAAGCGGGTTTTAAAGATCTCCAAAGAAGGAGACTCCACAACCTCTCTGGGCAGCCTGTTCCAGGCTTATATTTTCATATATATATATATATATATATATTTCCGTATATATGAAATATAGATATATATATTCCAGGCTAATATTTTAAGTAACAAGTATTTCTTATTTCTGTTACAGAAGTTTGATCTAGTCAAACAATCCAGACAATCCAGCATCAGCTAGAGACCTAAAATACCTGTTTATATCTTGTGAAATAATCCATATCTGGTTTCACAAAATCACATAATGGTTGGGGTTGGAAGGGAGCTCTAGAGATCATCTAGTCCAACCTCTCTGCTCAAGCAGGGACACCTACAGCATGAGGCACAGGGTCACATCCAGGTGGATGTGAAAGAGAAGGAGACTCCATAGCCTCTCTGGGCAGTCTGTTCCAGGGCTCTGTCACAGAAGTTCTTCCTCACATGGAAATGGAACTTCCTGTGTTTTAATTTGCACCTATTACCCTTCGTCCTGTCACTGGCCACCACCGAGAAGATTTTGGCCACATCCTTTTTACATTTTCCCCTCAGTGTGTATTCTATTTTATCTATTCTATTAATTCTCAAATGGTGATGATTCACACATTTCATTATTATTGCAAATCCTCAGACTAATAAAACTTTCTTCTAGATAAGCATGAATTACTGAAGTTCTCCATTGCCTGATATCATATTTGTAATCCTCCAAGCATGCCTCTACATATTAAGAACATCATCGGATTGCGTTTGAGGTGACAGAAGTTACTTTACACATTTGTTTAACTGTTATTTTAATATAAAAAGGCAAGAAAGATCAAGAGGATTGACTGAGGCAGACACCATCTGTTTTACTTATGCTTCACCTTTAAAAACTAAGAGTCCACCCAAATATAATTATCTATATGGATGATTGTTGTGATTGTTATGAGTTCTCTTTGTACTACTCATTTTTATTATGTGATGATGTTAAAGAAAACTGATATCACTTCGGTATATACTTGATCTCTACCTAGATTATAAATGCACAGATACTCGATTTTCATTCTACGAAAGAATTAGCATCTCTGCCCAAGCCCAGCTGTAATGGTTCAAAAGTGAAATACTCCTGGAAATAGGAGTATTGGAAAATTTAGGAAATATTCCTAAATTTGAATATTAGGAGCAATTCCCTTGTCATTAATGTAACAGGTCCAGTAAGGAATCAAACTTTAAATGACTCTTGTCATACCTTGAAATAGAGGGAACTTCTAATCTTTTAATTCAACAGGTTGAAGTTTTACAAATTCCATCTCTGTTCTATGACTGGGTAAGAGGTAAATCATGAATCAAAACATTCATTAGAAAAAACTGTCCATCTCAGTGGATTTCCAAGGCAACCAGGAGAGCTACAAAGTAACTGGGAAGAATGAGATTATCTTCATCTGAAAGATACATCTAGAAGGATAGAATTGTCTCTCCTTAATCCTTTTTTTTTTTTTTTTAAATTTGTATTTCCTTATGAATACATAGCACAAAAAAATATTTACTTTCACTTCACTATAAGTGAAAAGAATTAACCCTTCCTAAACTTCTGCTCATCTTCTCCTCACCCACTCTTGGACAGGCCTCAGGACACATCTCAGACATAAATCCTGAGGCTACCAAAAGCCCAAAGGTAAGATGGTGACATGACACCAATTACTCTATGTCTTATTTTTTTCTCTGCCTCCCCAAGTTGTTGTTTATAGGGGAAAATATTTTAATTTTCAAGTAAATCGTTCAACTTTTGAGTTTTGACTAAAGTCATGACACTGTATTTCTTCTGTCAGATTTCTTCAGCACTTCCCTGAGTTCAGCAAAATTTTGGTATTGATATTTACAATAAATATAAAAAATATTTTAAAAATATTTGTAAGACATGCATTTTTTCTACTATATGAGCAGATTAAATCAACATTCAGCATTAACAAAATTGTTTTTTCAAGTCCATTTGGTTTTATGGAATTTCAAAGATGGAGGAATTTTGAGGAATTTGTTTTCATTCTATAGTGTATATTTTTAATTTAAATGCTCTGATTACTATAGAGCTAAGGATACTGTTAAAGCAATATATAAAGCAATATGGTATATTGAACTACAAGATAAAACTATTATTAAGCTCGTGGAGAATTTTTTTATAGGATTCATAGAAGGAATCTATTTCTACCCATTTCATGTAGTTGTCAAGACTGCCTCCAAACAGGAAACAACGATATGCGTTTTTCTTCTAGTCTGCCAACAGCAACACAACATATACACACTTACACAAATAAACACCATTCTGTAGCAGAAAATGAAACTCATCTAAACATATTTCAAACTAAGTAAAAATAATGTCTTATCAAATGACACAACCTATCTATTCAGAAAAAAAAAATGGTATTATTTAGCATTTTAAAGAGCTTGAACACAGGAGGTTATGGTTTCCTACTGTCTGAGACATTTAAGCTCTATGTTCTGACTGAGGAGAGAATGCTAATGCTTTGTTTATCCTATTATATATAAGTCCTTTTAGTTTCATATTTTATGACTGTTATGTTTGCAGCTTTATGCTGAGTCACTCAGTCTTTGTTGTTATTTATGTTCAGCTGGAGATTAAACTTCTTGTTTGTAATGATTAAAAAATAAACTTAGAAATCTGTTTGGGCAGTTGGGCAGTACCAATTGCTTGTCTTTTTGTGCATATTTCTCACTAGCTTCCTCTGTGGACACACAGAGTACTTGCATTTCCACCCAGGTGTGAACATGGCTTTTCAAAGTAATAATTATAAATTAAAAAAAGAAAAAGGTAAATTAAATCTAAATTAAATCTAGCTTCACTATTTATAACTAGCAAATTGTCTTATGTCTTGGGGAACAATATAAAAAGATATATTTCTCAAAACGCAAAGCACTACAGCGGAGCAGGTTTGATACTGGCTTACTTGGCTTTTATGCTTAATAAAGACTAGGGTTATTTTTGATCACTATTTGTAATTGATAGTAATGTACTACAATGACTGAAATGATTTTGACTGATACCAACAGAGCCAGTTCAGTGAATTTCAAGCTAAACAGGTTGCTGAAATTTTTCTTGGTGCAATTCTCTTACCTCCTTGCATTTTTGCAACACTGATAGGAAAAGGATATTATGCTTTCACAAAAGCTACTTTCAGTTTTGAAGACGTTGACACCAAACTAGCATGTTACTCTGACAGAGAACTTCTGCTTTTTATACTGATATGTTTATTACAAAGTTTAAAAGAAAAGCACTCATCCAAAAGCTGATGCAAGCTTCTCTCAAAAGTAGTTTTGCAAATGATGGTGGGGTAGAGAGGGAAATGTCAGATTTAGGGGAACTGATAGACTCAAAATGTAAGACAGTCATAAATACAAGCTGCTCCTGAGGAAATGAGGCTTAGTGTATTTCATAGTCCATTGAAGAACTGATTTTTTACATCATACAAAAGGAAACAGAGCCTACCACCTCTGAATATTTCCATCCTGAGCAGATATCCCTGTGGCACAGTGGGAAGCCAGTTCAGATTTATCTCTGGCTCTGTGAAAAGTAGAGCAAAAACTGTGGTGCTGGTGATGCAGGAATTGAGGGAGCGGCAGTGCTGCCAGTCGCCACACCAGCGGCCTCCAGTTCAGGATGGGGATGCATCCTGCAGAGGCTGCTGCATCTTTCCTGCACCACAAAAACAATCCCAGATTCTGAATGCCTCCTTTACACACATGGAAACTTTCAGGATAGAGATGTTGTATAGGAAGGGTTAGCATACTGTGGTGTAACCAGTGCCTGCAAAAGTGAAAGTATCTCAGGATGTAGCTCATTCCCTGGACACCTCTGAGGCGATGCTGTAGCTGTACAGCCAATTATTTCTAGAATTTTATTTCTAAACTGGAAGCATTTCATGTCAAGCTACATGAAATTTGTTTGACACTATTTGCTCCACTAACATGGAAATGTTACAAATAAATATTATATATATAATATATATGTATTCTCTTATAAAAAGAATGTATTAGGGTGACTGAATTTTATTTTCATTGTGTAGTTAATCAATACCAAGTTCAGAACTCATTAGGTAACAAATACAGAGGGGAAAATATAAAGAAGCGAGAGACTAGTTCATTAGCTGAGTTCAAGGAAGGAATTATACAGAATAAGCAGAAGCAAAAAAAAAGCCACAGTGTTGAGAGGGAAACTGATAGAAAAGAAACAATAAAAATAAATCAGAAAATCCCAACTTGCAAAGTTGAAATGCTTTATGAGAGATTTAGTGAATTTGGAATTTAGTGAATTTTAGGAATTTAGAATACTATTGCTGAAAGAATTTTCCTGTTATGCTCCATTTTAACTTATTATAATGAAAAGTTCTTGGTTTTCAGTTCAAAACAACTTTTGAATTTTCAGCTCAAAAACAACTAAGTTTGTTTCAATTAAAAAGGACAGGAAATAAAAATAAAAACACTCCTGTGTGATGATTTTGTGGAATCTTCGCAAATTGCACTGCAAAAAGAAAAATACAGAACCAAAATTTGGAAAAAAAAAAGAAATAAAAAGGCAAGTAAGATGGCAGCTAAAGATACAGAGGGCAAACAATGCCCTTAGATTAAGAGTATTAAGAGAGGCATTGGGAAACAGAAGCTTGAACTGTAGTAAAATTAGACAAAAATAGTATAACTAATTTGGAGAATGAAAAATATCCTCATGAAAGCATGAAAAATACATGGTTTCAGACAAAGTTAGAGAAATCTTAGCTGGGTTGTAATAACAAACATTATTTTCCCCCATTTTGAAGATATCTTACAACTTTTCAAATATTCATTATTCAATGAATAAGGCGAGATTTTCCATTAATAAGGCAAGATTTTCCGTTAGAGATACCTTCATGAATGCACTTATTTTATATACAGGAGATTCAAGAAGCAATCGAAGTGTTGTGGACCACCATTCCCAGGGATATGATAATAGTTAATCCTTTATCAATAATTTTACAGAGAATATGTTAACATAATATCAATCTCTTTTAATACATACTTTATACACCAGATCTAAATGTCCATGGCCATATTTCAGAGAAAATTTGTAAGTAGGGGTGAATCTGTAATAATTCTATCCTACAAATTAAACTTCAAATTTGAAAGTGTCTTTTTTTTTTTTTTTTTTTTTTAATAGAAGCAATATAATCTTTTTATTTTATCTCAAAGGTCTGTTAAGAAGAAAATTAGTTTTACCTGTACATGATATCTACTGTTTCAGTTGCTAGATAGATCAAAGAACTAGTCATAGAGTGACTGCATTTCAATAAAACAGATTTTAGATACCTAAGATTAGTATCATGCATTTCACAAATGAGACTTTGAAGGCAAAACTATCTAGAAATACAATGAATAGAATAATACTTTCATTATGGAAAAAAAAAAAGAAGGAATACAAATTTTGCACACATTTCACTCTGTGGACAGTGCATAGCACTTAGCCACCTAATCCATCTTGTTTGGAATGCAAAGCAGATTGACATTTTCATGTATTAATTTTCTGGGGGGTACTTCTCTATTTTTTCAACAGCTGGAAAAGATTCAAAATTAAAAAAAAAAAAAATAGGAAAACTAAGGAATGACACATCACAGGGAAAGTATTTCCCTATGACTGCAGTCAGCAGTCATCAAGCTGATTAACAATCACAACTCCCAGATGTTTGCAGACATCACCGAAGGTATCACAGATGCTGAAAGACAAACAAGGTACATCTATGTGCAGTGTTAATTACAAGTAATTACAAATGGCATGAAAGCCATCTTGTTTGTATAGCTCTGATCTTGAAGGAGACATTTAGGACAAAATCAATATTGAAGGAAAGCTGAGATGTGAGCACAGGCAGCATAGAGGGGAATTTATGACATTGGCCTGAAACTCAAGAAAGCTCACATATCTGTATGGATCTGTTTTCACAGAACCACAAACACAGACTGGTTGAGGTCGGAATGGGAGCTCTAGAGAGCACCTAGTCCAACCCCCCTGCTCCAGCAGGGGCACCCAGAGCACTGAACACAGGGTGGCATCCAGGCAGGTTTGGAAGACCTCCAGAGAAGGAGACTCCACAGCCTGCCTGGGCAGCCTGTGTCAGCGCTGTGTCACCCTCTCAGGAAAGTAGTTCTTCCTCACATGGAAATTAAACTTCCTGTGTTTCAATTTGTACTCATTACCCCTTGTCCTGTCACTGGTCACTGCTGAGAAGAATTTGGTCGCATCCTCTTTACATTCTCTCCTCAGGTATTTATACATATATATATTCTTTATGAATTCTGACAGCTTTCAGGCCACTTTTGCCCATCTCAGCACTATATAGTGCAGCCTCAGTTCAAGTATGAACAGGGCATGTTCACATTCATGAAAATACAGAATAAAATTTTCAAGCAGGAGCAGTAGAAGGATGACGACTAAGCAAAAAAAAAAAAAAATCTCTTCAAAGAGATGAATTCAAAAAATTCTTTGCAGGAAGAAGTAGAAAAAAATGTATATAATTGAGAACTGGGTAAAAGCAAACAAGAGAGAACTATTTCTGAGAATAGCCATTCTTACTTCAGTGACAAATCACTGAAGTTGTATATGCAGATCATCTGCAATCAATGCAGAGCTTTTTTTATTGAAACCTAAAATCTAGCTATTGTTGTAGACAGAAATAACAAGACTTTTTAGACAGGAGAAGGAGCTCTACCACCTGGTGCCGATGAGTATCAAGGGAGCATTGAAATACTCCAGATACCTTGTCACAACCTCTGGCTTAATAATTAAGTAAATTATACTAAGCTGCGGTTTTGAGACAAAAGACATTCACCAAAATATATTCTAGCATTTTTTCCCAAACAAGTCTTCCCTGACTGCTGGAAATGGACAGGAGCTTGATAATTTATTCCTTTCAGGTAGGTACAGGACTGATAAATGAGTGTAATCAAATATTATGCGGATACCCAAGACTCCAAATGACTCAGGTTGTTCATCAGATTAAGTGTTAATAAAAATACTCTTTCATATTATTTCTTCCAAAATTACTTAGAAGCAATGTGAATCTGAGATTTAAAATAAATGGTGTAACAAGTTTCTTGAGTTTCTAATCATCACATGCTACTCGGTACACAATTCATCTTTTTTTCCTTGCATGTCTTAAAAAAAAAGATGTTTGGTGTCTCTGAAGTCATGTATTTGTCACATCTTAATTTTTCATTACTGAGATGATGTGTACTTTACTCTTCACCTGTTTATCTACTGTGCCTATAATGTTTCTAACAGGACAAATGTTCATCTCTACTGCATCTCACCAGTAAGGTAATAGAGGTGATTTATCTCAGTAGTGCTTTGTATTCAAAGCAAAGCATTGGTGCTTCCTCTGGAAAACTATACATTACATTGTTGCATAAAAAGTGATGGTCTCCTCCTCTGCCTCATAGTTTGTGCCATTTATTTCATCTTTTATTACGGAGTTATTTTACTTAGTGGTTTCTTTAGTCTTCAGAAACACGGCCTGATCACCTTTGCAACATGTTTCCATTTCAGTTGCCATTTTCCATATGTTTTTAATAGGTCATCTGGCTCTAATTTATCTCCATGAGCTTTTCTGCACTGACCTGCTACACCAGCTGTCTCCACTGTTGTTTTAGGGACTCTCATTTCTATTTATCTTTGCCAGTTTTATCCCTGTTGATGCTTGTTTTGCATGTGAGGCAGAGCAGACGGCATACCATCTTGAAGGATCCACCCTGTATGTCAGCTAGCTAATTAGGGAGGCTCAATTTCTAAGGCAACAGCTTGCAGTATCTGAGGGATCTTCTGTTATAGACACCATCATAAATCATTATTCAGAGTGACATTAATGAATTGGTCTCTGCCCAGGATTTACTCTGCTTTGGCAAAGACATTGAAGCATTTTATTTATACTAGCTCCCATTCCTTCCCAGTATGTAATCAATTTTGAGAGATTCTAAAGTTTTCTTAGTTATACTGAATATTTATAATATTGTTGCCCATTTCTGAATTGCCAGTCAGTGCTTTGTTATGGGCTTGTAACCCTTCAAAGGCTTGGCTGGCTAGCTCCTTCCACAGGGCTGCCCACAACTGCTCTCTTCTTGTTGGGTTGCAGGATTTCCCTAGTTGTGCAGTCAGTCATTCCTTGTAAGGCAGACAAAGAACTCGTAACACAGGTTTCTTTCTCTTTTTCAAATGGAAAGAGGGTGAACTTCGGTTCAATTGCTACATATTCTTGCATGACTTCCTCTTTAAGTGCTTATTTTCAAAACCACTCTTGCAATCACTGTTTCCCATCAGGTTAGTTGCTTGTATTTACATTAACGTTAAAAGTGCCCTAAAGAGTATTTAACTACAATTTGAGAACATTAAGAGCAATGTTGGAATATTTAATGCCACAGAGTCTGTAAAAACAGAACATATATAAAAAAAATCCATTGGAATATAGAGATATATGTAATTTTATATTTTCTAAATTTTGTTAATTTGTCTATTCTATAAAGACAGTGATAGCCCAGATTTAATCTTTAATCTAAATACCATTTTCATAGCAATGATTGTAACATGCTTGCTAATTGCTAAAATAACATTTTAAGGTTATTTTAAGGTAAGTAAGAGGTAGAACAGTATTATGGGATACGTTAGTGCCCGGGGACATTCATAATCCAGGTTCTACCATTCGTTTATTGAGTCTTTTTCCTTACTATTCAGATGGTAGCTACCCTGTTTGTAGCCATGGTAACTGAACATAAAAATATAAGGGCATAATTGCTGGCCCTTTTTGTGAGTGGATCATTAAATTTCATTAGTGAGTGACTGGACAATAATGCCAGTGCATATACATTTTGGAAAACTTAACATATCTTCTAAGAACAAGCTTCTTACTCCTAAAATGTAAAATGTATCATTTAATGGCATTTTCATTTATTATTGTATGAAGACTAAACAATGGTGGTGGAACAAGAAAGATATATTTAAATCCATATTGTTTCCACAACTAGTTTCACAGTATAATGGATTTTATTGTTTATTGCATGATGGGCATACAGCTTCCTGAAATTGCCTTTTGTTTGTTAAATTCTCAAAAAACCTTTTTGCTTACTTTTTTTTGATATTTTTAGTTTATAGTTAAAATTTGAAAAGCTCTTCCTCCTAGCATTAAATAAGTACCTTATAATTAAAAAAGAATAAATAAAAATAAATTCAATTATAATTGAGACTCTTGGAAAGTAGTTTTTTATTTTTAATATTAATCATAATAATTTCCTGTCACTTTAACATACATAAATAAAAAAAAATGCTCTAATAAAGCATTTCAGAGTTAGATATCCACAGTCAAAGGAGTGCTGATATCTTGTATTAAGTATTTAAACTGTGGGATGAGAAGCACAACTTTAAACCTGACCATGAGGCTTTCTGAAAACTGAGTGAATGAGAGGCAAAGACTGCAAAAAGGGGGTCTCACTAGCTGTAAGACCCACAGAAGAAGAAAATAAATTAAAAGCAGAAGCATGGGAATGAGGCATGCTGTTGAAATGCCAGGTCATTAAAAGTAGCCCAAATATCATCCAAATGCTGACAGATTCAAAACTCATCAGGCATGAAGACTCCTTGCACAGTGGGTGGGGAAACTGGATATGTTGCACTGTCAGGATATTCAACCTATAGTTCAAATTGATAACAGGGTAAAAAGGTGAACCTAAATTTTTACTTGAACAGCCTTTTGTTAAGATACATACAGATGCCTCTCATGACTTGAAATACAGATATAGATAATACAGATATAGATTACACCAAGTAATTTTAGCATCTATGGGATTTCTTCATAGTACTGAACTGAGTACAGTTTCTCTTTCAAGGAATAAAAAGAAGGATTTCTTTGCAAAGTCAAGAAGGATGGGGACTTTTCCAAAACTAAGGCTGAAGTTTCTCTTCTTTTTCCCCAGAGAGCCTCTTAAGCCTCAGGGTGACAGCAAATCACATCCTCCCCTTCTTGAAACAAACACATCACTACTGAAAAAAAAAAAAAAGAAAAAAAAAGTTGAGAATAAAATTCCTCCAGCAGGAAGAGGATCATTCTAACAAGGTCCAGATATGCTTTAGACATGCTTTTGTATGATCCCTTAGAATTCATTAGTGACATATTCCTATTCTGTTACATCTAATCTTTCACTCCTCTTAATACTCTCACATACTAACCTATAAGCATATGGAATACAACAATAAAATTCTTGATTCATGAGGAAAAATTTTACAAATTAAAAATTTGTTGATTAATTGATAATAAATAATTTATCAAAATTTAAAAGTACAAGCATATATATTATTTGCAAATTATACATGAAAGCTATTAAATTTAGAAAAAATGCATTGTTTAAAATACTAATCAAAGCAGCCAAGAAATGTGAATTACTTTAAAAAAAATTCCAGCTATCCTAAACTGTCAGTGTGAATTACATATCAACTGTTGAGAAAGAATATTTAAGTCGTTCTTTTCAAGCATCACAATTCAACTTCACGATTGTTTTTTCACCTGATAACACACTAGTTGCCTTTTCTCTAACAGTACAAAATTTTATGATTTGTATAAAATTTGAGCATGTAATGTTATGTATTTTGGATAATTACTTACAAGAAAGATCTACCAAAACAAAATATTAATCCAATCACAGTGTGAGAGGAGAAAAGGCTTACTGATAATTTCTCTTCTTAGAAATCTGAAACCTCTGTTCATTATGAGGTATTTCAGTAGTTCTTCAAATTTTTTGTAATATAGCCACTTATGAATTTTTAATTAGGTTTCTTTTCTCTGAAGTGTAAGTCAGTCCTATTCTAGGTATTCAAAAATGTGGCAATGCTCAAACTCTTATAGCAGAGAACATGTTTTTAGATATTTAAAGTAAAAATGTAGGAAAGAAAATGTGATATCAAACTACTTAATTTCACATGTTTCAAAAGTAAAATATAGTTTCTACATTTTAATATGTTTATGACAATTCAAAAATGAATTGCAATTTTAATTAAACTACATTTTTTTTTCCTGAAATAAAGTTACCTGTATCCTTTGGAAAAAAAATATTAATGATTGATCAGATCAAGACTGGCAAAGTTTTCTATGGTTTTAAAAAAAATCATTTCTGATTACTTGATTGACTTGCACTCTTGCTATTTTGTTGTTGCTCCCTGAAGCAGTACAGATGTTATGATACCATTATCGGTCTCTGAATTAGTATTATATTTTATGGATATATTACAATAAGCAAATTCTATAAAACTCAATACTTATCACATGATAGAACCATTTACTTCCATCAGATCTTTGGAAGGATTAGAAATTCTAGAAAGAAAATTGCTTGTTGATAAGATACTGACAATACTAAGCAAAGAATTAAAAAATTTTTGCTGGAAATGTTCAAAAAGCAATGGGAGAATATAAAGAAAGTCATCTATCCACTTTCTTTAATGCCTGTTTACAGATCATAAGTCCAAGCCTAAGAGATAGGCCTTGAAAGACTTTATTTTGAATTACTCACTGACTTGCTCACACTCTTATTTATTTTAAGCACTTAAACTTCCATGGCTCTTTCACTTTCAGGTAACAGAAAATCAGAGATGGCAATCCAGTCCCTTCACTGACCACTGAATAAGCTGATTTGCACTAATTTACATACTCTTTACAGGAGAAAGGTCTTTACAGGACCTTTCTCTAGGGAAATTAATTCCAAAACATCTTTCCTGCTGCACTGAACATGTAAACATTCTGAGATTTTTCTTAATGGGTCCTGTACAAATGTATAACACGGAAGGGTATTTTAATGGGAGAAAAGGCAAGTGTAAAGTGTATTTTACATTAATAGTACTGCTTATATCTACCATAAGAAATTTTAAATAAGGGGCAAATTTGAAGGAGCAGTACATTCCATTAATAAAACATAACTTAAAATAGAACAAGGATAATGACTTCTACAGGCAGCATAACTTGAGTAAAAAGCTTATGTATGCCTATATGATGGGGAAAATCATATTCTAATATACAAGAAGCATAATGTGAGGAAGTCTGAATATCTATACTTACATCCTTAAGGAGATCCTCCATAAATCTGAGCAATGTAAAACTGGTACATATTCAACAGAAGCTTATGGTCCGCGATGTTTTCTTCAAGAAAATAGCTTGGTATCATATAAAAAAGTAAAATACAGAAGAGAAGTAATTTGAAGAAATACAATCTGAAAAATTTGCTGGGATGGATATTCCCTAATGGACCCTGACAGGAAAAAAACATAAGTTCCAATGAAGATGAGCAAAATTTAGATAGAGCTACACTATACCTTAAATTTTTGTAAAATCTAGCTAGTAAAATATATTTAACTCTTTTTAAAGCACTATGACTATGTGACATCTTTGACTTTGGTAATGGAAGTTTGTTTAGGATAAGGTCCAAATGCAACTGAATTTCTTAAAAGGAAATATATTTTCAAGTTGTCTTGCTAGATCCTCGAAATCTAGCCGTATCCATCTGTAAGTTTATGCTGGCTGCCTGCAAGTTCACAGAAAAGAATGACAGATCACTTTTCAAGTAACACATGCATTTTTTTACCACAGGTTACAACAATGATGGTCTAACAGTGGTTCTTTAAAGAAAGAAACCAACAAATAAACAAAGGAAAAATGCTATACAAAACTGAAGTTATACTGGCAGGTATAGACCAACTCAAAAAGAAACAAAAGCTTTCCAAATCCAATCTGCTTCTGAGAGTAAGGCCCTGCTTTCCACTAAGGGTTGGAGGAACATAATATCTGCCTGGTTACGTTGTTGTGCTGCACCTAACTGTTAAGGACACAAGATGTTCTCCAGAAGCTGTTAATGATACAAGATGTTCTCCAGACGACCCAGTCCACAATCATTTCTATGGTTCTACAGAAAATATCAGTTCACTGAAGCTCTGCAAGGAGTATTCCTAACTAAGACCTGTGGAGTTTGGGTTTTCAGGGGTAATTTCATACTCTAATTGAAATATGAAGTAGGTATGAAAGCTTCTTTTCCTTTTTTTGTTACAAACAGAAATCCAATATATAAAATAAAAATACACCTTCCCAAACAGGGCTCATCAATGTTTTCACCAATTCCAAGACAAATTAAATATATAGAGAGATGTTATGTATCTAAGGATACAAATATACATGTCTATTTATATATGTATATATAAATGTATATACATACACTTTTGTGTTTATATAACACACAAATGATCAAATGCAGGTACACAACCAAAAAAAAAATTTTTTTAAATTTTTAGACTAATTTAACAAAATCACAAAGTAATTAGAAGAATCTCTCTTCTGTAAAGTATAATTGTCATAGAACGCATTTTTTTTTCTTAGAGATAATAACTGATAACTAATAGAGACATCTTTTTAAATTAAAAATAACTAGAAGAAATGAACTTTTTCTCCTTCAAATTGTCAGGTCTTCTTTGAAAGTGAAATGAAGTGAAATAATCTTAAAAAAATGCAAGTTAGCAATTAAGTGAATGGCATATATAATATTTATCAGTCCTTGACAGGGAATGGAAATGTTACTCTGAATATCATTCACAGATTCTAAAACTGGAAGATTTCCCAGTATTTCCTTATATCAAATCATGTAACTCTGGGCTGGAAACACACTTTGGTAAAGCTCTTTCAATACTGATACGTGCAATTATGCTGCATCTTTTGAAAAGACTTTCTGATGTATAATTAGGTAATTTACAATTGTGTACATTACTTCCAGTGTAGTAAGATTTCTAAAATACAACTTTAAATTTAAGTTGTATCTATGTCTATTAAATTGATAAACTTTCCATTATCATCATCCTATTCTGCATGTAGATCCTTATAAATGATGATCAAGTATCTATCTAACCTTCTTAATCGAAATAGAACTAAGGATGCCAGCCTCTGTTTATGACCTACATTCCTCTTGATCAAGCTTCACATGGTCAGCTTTATTGTGAAATACATTTTGCTTGCACTCAATTTTTCAAAAAATTGCTTTTTTTGAATTCATCTTTTTGGCTTTTGTGGAATTTATCAACAGGTATTTAATGATTTACTTTAAAAATGGAAGCAAAGATGGCACTTAAAACGTGGCAACTAAAGATAAAGAATACAGACTGAGACATAGATTCAAGAACTCAAATATCAAATTGAAGTAAATGATAGAAGATAGGGTGAAAGTAGGGTAGAAAACAAACAGAATGAAAAATGCAGACTAAAGACAGAGCAATTAAGCAGATGGTATGACTGTCAGTCACGTTAAAATAACTCTTTCATTTTCTTTAGTGTGTGAGAATGACTGTCAGGAGGAATGACGTAAAAAGAAATCAGTTTTTAAAAAGTACCGATATAACTGAAGGCAGCACTGATAAATGAGGCTAAGCATAGATCCAAACCAAGTGTGTATCAACCTAATCATTTGGTGATATCTTTTCTTTATTACACATGAGCATTCATACACTGTTAGCAATACACTCACTTTTAAATATTCCACTTCTGAAAGATGGTTAGTAGTTTTTGCGGACGATACCAAGCTGGGTGGAGTGGCTGACACTGCAGAGGGCTGTGCTGCCATTCAGAGGGACCTGGACAGGCTGGAGAGTTGGGCAGAGAGGAACCTCCTGAGGTTCAACAAGTGCAGGGTCCTGCACCTGGGCAGAAATATCACTAGGCACAAGGACAGATTAGGGATTGACCTGCTGGAGAGCAGCTTCACAGAGAAGGACCTGGGAGTCCTGGTTGACACCACGTTACCCATCAGGCAGCAGTGCCCTCGTGGCCAAGAAGGCCAATGGGATCCTGGCTGCATCAGGAGGAGTGTTACCAGCAGGTGGAGGGTTGCCACCAGAGCTCTGGTGAGGCCACACCTGCAGTATGGGGGGCAGCTCTGGGCTCCCTAGGACAGAGGGATGTGGAACTTCTAGAAAGAGTCCAGCAGAGAGAAACAAAGATGATGAAGGGACTGGAGCATCTATTGTTGAGTTAGGGGAGTTGAGAGAGGATCTGATTAATATATATATATAAATACCTCAAGGGGGAAAGTAGGGAGGAACAGGCCAAATTCTTCTCAGTGGTGGCCAGTGATAGGACAAAGGACAATGAGTCTAAGTTGAAAAACAGGCAGTTCCATCTCCATATGAGGAAGAACTGCTTTTCTGTGAGGGTGCCAGAGCGCTGGAACAGGCTGCCCAGGGAGGTTGTGAACTCTCCTTCTCTGGAGATTTTGCAAATTCACCTGGATGCAACCCTGTGCCACGTGCTCCTGGTGTCCCTGCTTGAGCAGGAGGGTTGGACTAGATGATCTCTAGAGGTCCCTTTCAACGTTATCCATTTTAAACATTCTGTGTGATTCTGTGTAATTAAAATTCAGAGACCAGTCATATATTTCATATATTCAGCAGAGGAAGGCAAAAAAAAAAAAAAAAAAAAAAAAAAAAAAAAAAAAATCATCAAATGCAGATCCTCACTGTTTTTTGCAGATATACTGCATATATTTTAAATGGAGTGTAGCACTCTTAACTTCCATATACTGCTTCTATCACCTAGTAAATAATATGATATCATCAAAACAAGCATTCATAATTTGACTAGATATTATTTGCAACAGGAAAAACATCACTGTTTATTTTTAGTGCTGCATTTGAGATGTCCTTCGATAAACCCACGCAGTTTGGAGCAGATCAGCAATAGCACAATTGAAAGCTTGCTAAATTGTTCCAAAATAGACAATGATCTCCAAATCTATTTTTAAAGTATTTTTAGGATGATTTATTATTGACTGGTAAATATTATATCCATATCATCAAATCCATCCAAGTCATGATGTGACAAATGTATAAGTAGACAAACTAGAAGGGTTTAAAATAGAAACTCCAGCTTCAAGAAAGAGCTCCTCTGGACAACATCATGCGGTAAGGGAACTCAGTGTTGTACCAGATTGCTTGCAGTCTGGCATATATAAGTTATAGTGCCATAATGTGGAATGCAATTTAAAGTCATTAAATAGTCACATGACCTTTAATATCTACTTTTCTAATTCTAATTTATGATTTAAGCAAAAGTCAAACTACCTCTTATTTCATAATAACAAACTCCATAAACTGAGATCACCTCAATATTGCTGTAATGATTCACTACTGACCAAATGAAATTTATAGTAACTGCCTTTCACTGAAATCAAAAAAAAAAAAACTTTTTTTTTTTTAATAACTCTTATTACTAGCATCAAATATACAAGCATCAAAGTGACTAGACTAGACAATAGCTTTTTAAAGAAACTATGGGTTCTGCAACACTTACTCATTTTTTACTCTGGGTAAATTTCAAGGCCAATGACAAGTGTTGATAAAAAAAAAATATACATAGAATTGGCATTTTCTGAAAACATGAGGTGAATTATCCTTATATTATTCTCTCAAAAATAAGAACCTTATATCCTCTGTACAAATATGCCTATTCAAATATCAGCTCAAAAGTACAAATTCATAATATTTTCCATAACGGTTACATATCCCACGTGGAAAGCTTTATGGCTAAACATTAACAAAGCCTTCCAAAACCAACACAAATAATACCGTAACCTTTGTGAACAGAAAACACTGGCTTAGAGTAATAATGTTTCAAATTGTGTGTGAATAAGCTTGGGAGAGTAAAATCTCCTGATTTTCTAATACCATAGCTTAATCAAATAATGCCTTTCAAATGTTAACAGTAACAAAAGAAACAAGAAGAGCAGTACTAATATTGTCCAAAAAATGCTAAGAAAAAATGTAACCATATCCATATTCCTAGTTTATAATAATTGCATAATAACATAGAATATATTATAAAATACCTCTCCATCACTGAATATTAGCCTTCTCCAGGAATGCGTAGAGGTTAGGCTTATATATTTAACAAATACAACATGTAAAAATGTCAAAGTCATCTAGAATATGTGATAGAGGAAAATGAAAGAAATAGTTTTACTTTGGGATCTCTGAACAGAAAATGTTCACAAGAGTAATCATCTGAAGTTTGGAAGGAAGAATCTGAATACAAATATCTGTGTTAAATGAAGATAACATTGTAATTGCTTATTAGCAACAGAGGCAAAAGAAAATACCTCATTCAATAATTTTCAAAAAAAAATCATTATTAAGTAAGACCTAAGAAACAACATATTTCGCACAATAAGGAGTATTATTTTACCAACATCATTTCATAGAGCATGTTTCCACAGCACACACGGATCACAGAATCATAGAATCCTGAAGGTTGGAAGGAACCTCTAAAGGTTATCTAGTCCAACCCCCCTGCAAATGCAGGGTCCCGTAGAGCATGTGGTACAGGGTCCTGCATCCATATAGCTTTTGAAGATCTCCAGAGAAGGAGACTCCACAACCTCTCTTGGCAACCTCTTCCAGGGCTCTGTCACCCTCACTGTCAAGAAATTTTTCCTTAAGTTCTTGTGGAACTTTTGGTGCTTCAGTTTGGGGCCATTTCCTCTAGTTCTTTCTCTGGCCACCACTCATGCTACATAGAATGGTATAGTGTGCCAGGGGGAAAAAAAAAAAAAAGAAAAAGAAAAAAGAAAAAGAAAGAAAAGAAAAGGAAATGTTACCAAAGGAAAATTTGATCCTATAGAGTGCTGGGAAACCAAAAACATGACCACAGTGGCCAGTCGCTCCTGGAAACCTGGCCTCCAAGGTCTTACTTTTCCACTGAGGATCAAGTAGGCTCTCTGACACACTTATTATGAAGCACAAGCTGACCATCTCTCCATGTTTCCAACAGAAAAGGCAAATAGGAACTGTGCCTTTAGAGCTACTAGACAAAGCATTTAACTTACAGAACTGTCACACTGAAAAGTGTATTCAATTCTTCTGAGAATCAGAATTCTCATTTTATAAAGGCTTTATCAAAACAAGGTAGACTGACGTGCAAACTGCTCTGGCACACCCCCACTTGATGCATGGATGATTGTTTCATAAAAATGAAATTCTAAGCTAACTCTGGAAAATGAGTAGCCAAGTATCTGGACCATACTGTTCCTGTGTGTCAGACCAAGCCTTGTCACAGGACCAACATCTAGAAAACAGAAGCTTGTAGCAATATAAGTCTGTAGCATCACTTCTCAGGGTGGAGATCTCAGTCCTAGATAATCATTTTCAAGGAATGTTGCTTCACCATGCTTATTGGTGGAGCTTCTTTTGTCCAATCCCCAAAACAGAATCAGTTATAAAGGAAATTCTAATTGTATAAATGCACAATGTGGTGACTCTATGTCATGCACTCATGTGCAGTCCGTATAAAGTGGGTATAATCTCGAAGCCTAACATCAGGCATCTGAACTAGAATTGAATAGTGATGGAGAGAAATCTTTACTGTCAAGCTATTCACTCCATCTGGAAGGGGGAGAGAGAGAGAGAGAGAGAGATGAAAGGGTGGAAAGAAACAGAAGGACAAAAAGTTTTAAAAATCTTTTTTTCATCTGCATTTAGCTCACGATCACACCTTATATATTGAGAAACATTTTAGTTATATATTTCCTCAAAGTTAAAGGGTTAACTAAAAGGCAGGATTTATCTACTTATTTTAAGAGTACAAATCTCATAACACTAAGGTAATATTAGTCCAGTGTTAAATAAACATCTCAAAGACAATCATGACTGCAAGTTTTTAATTCATCCTTGCTTCAGAGTTGCTAGAGTGGAATGAATATTAGGCATGAGTTCAAAAATTAAATCATCCTATATTTATAAAGGAATGTGAAACTACTTATTATATATATATACTCTAGTAAAAAGTATGATGATGCACATATTTAATAATTAATAATAACAGAAGAAAAAAAGTTGAAGTGACCATGCAAAAAGTCTAGAAGAGAAAGCTGAATAGTATTATGCATAATTTTAAGAAATGAACATGTTGGAGCTCATGGTAAGCATGTTAGGATGCATCTATTTTATGGTGGTATCATGCAACTTAATGGACAAACTAATAAAAGATGAAATTCAAATTTCTACACAAAGTTCTTACAAATTCTTTAAAGAATGTCAACCTTAAAAGAGGACTTAATTAATAAGAATTTACCAGAAAATGCTAATGAAGTAACTGTTGAAATGAAAAAAGAAGCTGAAAGGAAATGAAAGGCTGGAATGAATTAAAAATTATATAACTTTACATAAAGCATATAGCCTAACACTTCAAAATATTATTGAATGATTTTCCTAAGACATAAGGCAGGCATTCAGATTAAAATAGTAGAATCTTACTTTTAGAAATA
This sequence comes from Nothoprocta perdicaria, assembly GCF_003342845.1. Classification (NCBI taxonomy): domain Eukaryota; kingdom Metazoa; phylum Chordata; class Aves; order Tinamiformes; family Tinamidae; genus Nothoprocta; species Nothoprocta perdicaria. Next base: position 1,298,987 of record NW_020454250.1, read on the forward strand.
TGTATTTTTATTATTTTATGTAATATATATATATTATTATTTTGCATTTGTTGCTGAAAAAAAAACCCCTATAATCTCACTGTAACTATTCCAGAAGAATGAACAAAAGGTTGTAATCCTGTAAATATCTTAAAAATAATGCCTAAAATGATAGATATTGGATTTTATTTATTAGATATCTGTTATGAAAAACTTACATAATAAAAATAGTACATAAAGAAAATGATTCTAGAAACTGTATCAGCTACAGAGCTAAACAACCATACAGGAAACAGTGAGTAAGGGCAAGTCAAGATTTTGTCTTTTCTTTTGTGCAAATCAAAAAAGATTTTTTTTTTTTTTTTAATTTCTGCTAAACTATGAGTAACTCCTCTCTGAAGTTCTCATGGCCAAGATAGAATCTTGGTCAAAATCAAGGACTAGACTTAGTCTGAAAAGTTATGAAATTCACCTGCAATAGGTTGTATTGCAGAAGGTGAGTAGCACGTAGCTCATACACCAGCAAACGCTTATTAACTTTTTGTTATCACCAGTCTCCTTTCCTCTGTGGAGGAGGCTGTTGTAATGGAAATCTCAGTCATCTCAATGCAGAATGAAATTTTCAAAGCTTCCAATTTAACATATGAAATAGAACCCTTGTTTTCCAGCCAGCCTTATTATGAAGCAAACTGATGAAAGCGAAAGAAATAGATCTGAAATATTCTGTCAACTCTTTACATGTAACATTTTGTAACTCTAAAGCATTGTGATAATGCAATCAACAAAGAGTTCTTGCTGTTATGCTTTATCTGTAACTTGAGTTTTGGGACTTATCTATGTTCTGTAAAAAAATTTATATCAGCAGATATTTCAAAGTGCTATATTTATGTTTTAAGCCTTGAAAAAAAAAAAAAAAAAAAGAGGTCTTTTTAGAAAGCAGCCTGCAATTATAAATTCTTAGAAATGACTTTTAAAAATGGTGTTTAACAAATGTGTAGAAGTTTGGGCCTAAGTGGATACCTGTAGAGCTGAGCAATAAATTCAAATTTCCTGGATATGGGGTAAAACTTTATTTGAACAAGCAATGAAAATAGCTCAGATTTCAGCAGATTCAGTTACAATCTAGAAGGGCAAGTAAGGAGAGATAGACTGTTGTAAAAACACCGCTTATTGTGGACTTACCTTACAAATCCAAATTCTGGATCAACATCTGACTATCTTGAAAGGGGTAGTGAAATCTCAAAGTTACATAAACAAAATAAAATACAAAGCTCACAATGAACCAGAAGTATACTGACAGATGGGTCTGAAACCCAAGAAATGAACTAATGTGACAAGAATGGACCTAATCAAAACTGACCAAAGTGACAAAAAAAAAATAATGATAATTCAGTTATGTTATTTTTGGAGCTATCACTTCACTTCTGGGATGGATAAGCCTGAAGGACAAAAATTGAGAGGAAGTCACACAGTGCACAGAGATATCTTTTTCTCAGTCTTTACAAGTAAAACAACAAAGCAAGTCACAAGAAGTTTTTCATGTTTTTCAAAGAGTTGTTTTTTTCAAAGAAACAATTTATGCTTTTTTACATCTCCCACCGAAACAAACAATATTAAGAACAGCATACAATCTCAATAAATCATATTTAATCGCTGTAGTTATATTGCAGATTTCAGAAGATCCTGGGAAACATGTGGCATAGACACAGCTGCAAAAGATTTTAGGAACTACAGAAGACGCAGCATGCAGCCTCTCACCAGCTAACATCCATCTACATTATTAGAGAGTCAGCAAGTCTTTGTGTGTAAGTAAATACAAGCAATATCCTATAGCAGTCAATAGACCTCTTTTGTTTTAGCAGTTCATTTATTGATTAAACAGAGAATTACCTATTCATCGATTTTTTACAGTATTGAATAGAATGAAAGCAGAATAAGCACCAGAATTTCTTTCAAGTTTTTAAATAGAAATTTTAACTTTAAGTGTAGACAATATTTGCATGTATTTGTCTGTAGTCATGCACAGCATCTTCGCTTACACTCTGAGTTAAGAGTTCCCTTAATAAAAGTGAAAACTTATAAAACAGAATGAATCTAATTTTCAAATCTAAATTCCTACTGCCACTCTAGTTACTAAATCAATGGAGTAACAAATATACTGAATTGAACTAATCAAGTTTCTCAACTACCAACTGGACATTTCTTCTTATAGGTTAATTCATAAGACAGGCAAATTAACTAAACCTGGTGTATAGCTGATCGCATGCACAAAAAATATTCTGAGATCTCAAAGTTAAACTTGTTTGGACATTTGACTGAATAAAACACCATCCTACTCCCTCCCTTCTTGTCCAATTCTGTGAACACAGACAACAGCAGCAGTCTGCAGCTCTCATTCCTTCTGCTCATACTTTCTGACAAAAAGAGTGAATTATTCAGATGTACACATTAACATTCATGTCTTAAACTACACAAGCATAAGTGAAAACTAAGTGTTACCAACTGAGACTTCAAATACTTTTAAAGTCTGAACTCATCTTGAGTGAGCTTTGGACTCATATGTCACAGTCTTGCCGTCAAGATAACTGCTATTCACAGCTGCCAGCTCCTTCTACGTTTGCATTCAGTTTAAAAGGCTTGTATTTTCAGTATCTGCTTCAGATCATACTTGGTCTATGTGACAAAGGCTAAGGGCCCAATATCGTTTAAGAGGTGTTACTTTTAATTTTCATTAGAGTCCTCTCTAGAATACGCCCTGTCTTAAGAATGTGAAAATCCTCAGTGGCTACATTCATTTCTCCCTCTGGTCAAACGTTTTACAAAGTTTCACATTTCTTTTCTTGATCTCACTGTAAATAGATGGTTCAGTGCTGCTCTCTGTTGGCCCAAGAGACTCTTAAACATAAAGAAACAAGATTTTCAATTTTCTTCCTCAATTCAAGTAACTTTTCATGGGGAGAGGAGAAGTAAGTTACATTTTTCTTTTTCATTCTTTTTTTTTTTTTTTTTAATACACATGTGGCATATAACTGAGAATTTATGTTTCCAGGACTTTAGCTATTTTTTACTGTAGTTGAGAAAATGTACACACATATACTTTCTTTGCATTCTGTGTGCAGAACTGTATACAGAGTCACAATAGATATTCCAAAATAGCATACCTCCATAATGATCAATATAAACATAACTTTAGTATAGTCATACAATTCTCAGAAAAAAAAGTTTCTTTTTCTTCACAGAAATCAGCAACTTTTTGAAAAAATAAAGTATTTGCTAAAGAACATACAATAATGTCATAGGAATGGATTGATAATAGTCTGGAAAGGCATCATGTGGACATCAGAACCTGTACCTCTTCTCCTATAGTTAGCCACCTGCCGAGCTGTCCCAGTCCTTCCTTGTAAGCCTCAGGGCAATTCTGATGAATGTCAACTTTGAAGGAAACTTTACATTTCATGGATGAATATTTTGAAAGCTTATCAGGAAAACAGCATAAGAATGGACATAAATATACTCAGGAAAAAATAACATGAATGCTTATACTATGTATTACTTAGATTTCTGTAGCAGTAACTGAACCTGAATGCCTTGCAGAAACAGACTCTGTATCTTACAAAGCTCTGTGACACATATATACTACCCAGACAGTAATTTGTCAGGATTTTCTTATTGTCTTTTTTCTATTGACTGTGCCTTTGCATGAAAGACATGTTATGATAGTTACTAGCAGCAATAAGATAACAGCTACTGCAACCTGCTAAGAGTCCATGTACCATAATGGATTTCATGAATGTGTTCATTCTGTTATTATAAAACATCTGCCTTTTTCATATAAGCCTATATCTATTCTGCACTTATATTTTGTCACTTCTTATTGGATAATGACAAGAAACAGACTTTCCTCACCATTCACACACATAAGATCATACATCACATACACTTGAGGCTGTCAACAGTTTACACATCAGTTCACCTTCTTCTGCTTTGACAAACAAAATTTAACCACACTTATGTTCGTTCACACCACTCGTGTAAAGAAAATCTAGGGAAACAATCTTCATCAGATATTTAGTAGCGTACCAAATATTCATCCTCCTCTATTTCTCCATATATTGCTGATTTTACAACTGAAAGTAAAATCTTCTAAATATCTGCCAGGTTCCTTCTCATTAGACTGTCTTTCATTTTGTTACAGATATATATGTACAAATATATCCAGTCACACTCATATGTAGTTATTAGTATGTATATATAATAAGCATTAAAATGCCTAGGCTACTATTATGCTCATGCGCTGAATGCCTAACTGCATCTGTCTCACTAATACAACAGGGTACTCAACTAGTGCAAAGCTAATATAAAGCATAAAACACATATATGATGGAAAAGAACTGCAGCCAAAGCATTTGTTTTAGAGAGATAAAACCAACAAACCAGAAAGGAAAATTATTAAAAAAAAAAAAAAAAAAAATCCCTGAAGTTGTCATTTCTTAAGAAACTGAGAACTCTACAAAGTTTGATCAGCACTGTAACCATGAGAAATTAAGAACTTCACAATTGCTACTTAAGCAAAAAAGACAGATACAAGTTCAATTTATGACTACTGAAAAGCAGTAGATATATGCAAAAATGTTTTCTCACTCTCCTGGTAACTGAATTAAAATGTCTGCACTCAGTAGGTTACAGATCTTCAGTTCCTGCAGATCGTAAAGCTGCAGAGTTGACAAAGAAGTTATATCATATTATTAGCATAGGATCTAGGTTATGTTGACTCAGTAAGTGAGTAACATTTTCAAATTTATACCATGTAGCTTTAGGTAAGCATAATCTTACACAGAAACACATTCTTATGAAGCATTTTGCCACAGAAAGATTATAAGAAAGGTCCCTCTCTGCCTTTCTGGGAACACTGTGAAGTACTGAAGGTCAGGTTGTCACTCATTGCAGAAAACCATTTTAACCTTGTTCTTGGTATCTACAGAATCTCTCCATGTACTTTTTTTTTTTTTTTTTCATAAGAACACAATTGTTTCCTCTGTTAGCTTGAAAAATAATTTTACTGTAGACAGCTGTAGAAATATGTACAGTTATTAGTAAAAGCTTGTAAGAATAATGCAGAAGTAAAATTTATATTACAAAAATCTACCATTTTTATGTCTGTTTGGAAAGTGCCAACAAACCTACTGGAGTAGAAACATTTTAACCCTGTATATGTATCAGATTCTTTCTGCTATGTGGAACTGCTCAAACAATGTTGACTAGGATATTCCGGCATACAATGTGTCCTGATATGGGTTGAACCACCTCTGGAAAGAATGATTAATCTTCTGATAGTATTTTTAATGAAATAGAATAAATAATTGTTTTCATATAAGGTAGTTAGTACTAAGGCACTAATTCAATCATCAAAAATAGCATGCCTGTTATCTCAAAATAAATATATGCATATGACTAAGGTTAAAAAAATAAATAAATAAACAAATATCCTCTAATGCATTTTAATGAGTTCCATTTAATAAGAATTCTTTTATGAAACAGATACACAGGTTTATCTTCATGACTACTCTACTGCTTGGTCTTGTAAAGAAAGGCATGCATATGTGAGCATTTGTGTCAGTTAATATTCCTACAAATAACTACTCCAGATTAGTAACAGTAAAACTTTCTTGGTGTTACTACATTAGCAATCTGGCCAAATCTACAAGACTTCTCACAACAGCAATATGTCATTAGTTACAGGATTAAAAAAAAAAAAAAAAAAAAAAAANAAAAAAAAAAAAAAAAAAAAAAAAAGGAAAATCTGTAAGAGATCAGTCAGAAATTTGAATCCATCAGTTAAATCCATCACTGATTTTTATGTTTAGTGATGGCTTTTTGGCTCACTCAAAGCTGCTAAAAGTAAAATTAGACTATTTTTTTCTAGGAAGGCAGGTTTTCGTGCATGCTTGGCTCACCATGTATAAAAGTAGAATACAGATTATCCGATTCTAAAGATCACTTTGAACAACCTCATTTTTACCTGAGGATTTCAGAAGAGTGTGGGGAAAATGAGTGACCCATGGAATCATCTAGTTGTGCCATGGGAATATGTTGTATCTCCAAAAGCAGTTTTTCCCCCAAACTGCTCCAAAAGCAGTTTTTCAGGGATTTTTTTTTTTTTTTTTCACTCTGTAACAAGACGTTCAAGTAGAATTGTAACATTTAGATAGATGTGAAGCAGACATTCATAAAGCATTTCTCAGAGTAGGACTGAATATTTAACACTCTAAATCCACTCTTATTCCACAACTATAGAATAGCTATTTACTAGTACATCTAGTCTCAGCAAAAAGTCATGCATATATTTTGATGGATGTTGGTTTACATGCTGATAAACGTATGCATTTTAAGGCTTACTTATTGCCTCAATTGCTAAGAAATTTTCCTCTTTCACAGAATAGACAGTTATTGTGAACAGATAAAGAAGATAGAAACTGATCTGTCAATTCACATACCCAAGATAAGAAAGTGTCGAAGCTCTCTCTTGAATAAGCTAAAGTTCAATAACCTTTGGGCATAGCTAACCCATTTATCCTGCTCTCCAAACTAGAGGATATTATTAAGACATCTTGAGGTCTTCAGACATTTTGCATGGTCTAAAAGATTGTACGAAATCTCTACCAAAGCATAAAACTATGGTGGTTTCAATGCACAAACAGGAAGGTAAAAACTTCTGTTATTCTTTTTCATGTTTCCACGTTTTAACCAAGGTTATACAAAGTGAAGGAACTTCTTGAAACCTGTTTTAACAGTGTTTGGATGCAGTAAAGTATGAGTTTTCTGTCCTTTAAGAATCATAATGAATTAAGGGCCAGGAAGCATAAATGATATACACAGCTATCTCATCATGCCTACATGACACACAGCTTCTGTAACAGCCACCAATGTTGTTATACATGCAGGAGTATGTTCAGCACTCAGTCTTCCAAAATTTTGTGATTCAGAAAACATGAGAAACATAAAGTGGCAAGACAAGTGGAACCAACAAGAAATGTATTATTCTATTTATCTGCCATTTAACTAAAAACAAGTTAGCAAGGTCAAAAATCATTTGCAAGATAGACTCTGAATCAGAAAAGTCTTCTGTCAAAATCCTTTGGAATACTAAAGATCACAATTTAGTTAAAAAAATAGACATTACTTCTTAGAATCCTCATAAAAGAAATACAAGAAATGTAGATTAGAAAGCAAGAAAGCAGGATAGTAATGTAACATAGCGTAATGTAACATTTGTGGACAACCCACAAATTCCTTCAGGAACCTCTTTTTGGACGTGGCTAGCAAGCTGAGAAAAAGGAGATGCTAGGTTTGTGCCAAAAGAACTTATTTCTTTTCTCTAATGCTTCCTTTTCTTCCTCTCTTTTCTGATCTTTCTAAATTATTCTACATCTACAATAGACACTATACATCTGTCTTCATACCAAACTCAGAAAGAGATTAAAACAACACTCAAGACCCAGAAACCAGAAGTAGCTGCTTTCTCAAAAGGAAAAATGAATGTGGAGAAAAAGTTCTATTCACTTTGTATTAATTAGGTAGATTTCTCCTTTTGACAGGACAATTTTTACAGTTCCATTGTTTCAAAACTATAGGATGGGCTTGGGCAAGAAGGCCTGAAATCTGTTCTAGCATAAATGACTGCTCCATTGAAAGAGTAACAAAATAAATCATGGCAATATAGCAACAAATATGTGTGAACTCAAGTAATACATATTTAAAATGATATATGACTTAAAAAGTCATTCAACAGATTTACTATTTAGTGACTAAAGTATTGGTAGAACCACAGAAGAATTAGTGAAGCAGTCTGGAACTTTTCAGAAAGTGAATATCAGAGCTACAAAACAAAAGGAAAATTAAAATTTCATTTGTTACTACTGTGTGGTAGAACAGAGAGATTTATGTCAGATTCTACCTAGAAAGACTTTTAGCCCCAGGAAAAAGGTATCTCAAGACAGCCACATCACTCATAGTGTAAATGGTAAACTGCCTCTGCAATCTTCATATTTCTGTCATTTTTTATGAGGTGCCTTAAAAATTTTCCTATTTTCAAAATTTATATAAAACATCTTTCAGTTTTGAAGCATTGCTTCTCTTCCCAGGAGGGTGATTAAAAGCACTCTCTCCATGCAGAGCTGTTCAGATTAAGTAGGATAAAAAATCAACTTGCCTTGGCACTTGTATTATGCTTGCACAAAGTCAGAATTCTTGCTGCTTCATCAAATATGGACATATTTACATTTAAGTGAATTAATATTATCTTTCTGTGTTTTATCACTTAGTGATACACCAAAGGCTGAGCAAAATCTAAAAAGGCCTTTGGACATTTTTCAAACAATTGGTTGCAACTCTAATGTCCTTCCTTCCTTCCTTCCTTCCTTCCTTCCTTCCTTCCTTCCTTCCTTCCTTCCTTCCTTCCTTCCTTCCTTCCTTCCATCCTTCCTTCCTTCCTTCCTTCCTTCCTTCCTTCCTTCCTTCCTTCCTTCCTTCCTTCCTTCCTTCCTCTATATCTGGTAATCAGACTTCCACTACTATTGCCTTAGTATCCAGCATGATTAGTTACACCAACAAAACTTGTTAAGTCCAAATTTATATTTCTCATTCGAATTGAAAATCTTAAGGTAAAATGTGATTCTCCCTTTTGTGAACTGTATATTGCTATGTATAGAATAATAAGCAGCACTGTAAATGACCAAGTTCTACAAAACAATTGTTGTTTGGCCTACAAAATGTATTTTTTTCATCAAAATGTCTGCAAATAGATTTTTAGTTGTGAAACATTATTTGACAACTAAATAATACACATTAAAGACCAAAAAAAAAAAAAAAATGCATATTATGGATTTAAAAGACTTAAAAATGAAATTCCTATCACAAAATTCAAAATTTCAAAATTGAGAGGTTGAAAAGATTACTGATATATGCATCTACATGTATTGGCTTCTTTCTTTCTTCCAGTATTGAAAATATTGACCTTGCCAAAACATTTTATTTCAGCTATCTCTAGTATTTTTGAGGAAGTCCTTTACTTATGATCTTATAAAGAGTTTTGATAATAATAGCCATGATCAGAAACTTCAGCTGTTGATCCCAAAGTGGCAAATGGTGACAGACTATTTAGTAAAAGCAGTGGTGTTCTTAAGAGAACAGCAACGCCCCATTTTTCAGTAAATGCATATTTTAACATTATTACAGAAAAGGTTACATATTTATTGGTAGAGAGCGAACATAATAGTTTCTTGTGAGGAAAGAATTTTAGATGTTCTATAAAAAATTCTAGCTTCCATATACATTTATCAGATAGAAGGATTTTCATTTTTCTCCAGTACTTTCACTATTCATTGAAGTGATCTTACATGCCCCTTTTGTCATGACTTCTTTTTTTTTCTCATAGGGTTTCTAACTTGCAAACACATCTGTGCTGTCTTTCTGTTAATAATGATACGCATACATAGTTTTGGTGGGGATATTTCATAACTTCTGAGATGCTGCTGCTGAACCTGTTCCCTCCTAAATTCTCCAACTCCTTTTAAGCATTAGCTATCTGACCACCATTTGTTAGAGGATTATTTTTCTGCCTTCTGCTTTGCAAGAGTACAATAACAAAACAAATAACTGTTTTGTAAAAGCTAACTGACACCTATTACAGACCTTTTGATACAGGAGGTGAATAGACTCATATTTGCTGAAATGCATTTGAATTAACAGATGCTCCCTTGTTTCTCTTGTCTGTACTCAGATTTGGAGGACATGCTATCAGTAGTCTTCATATGCCAACTCAAGGAAACTTCAGATGTCCAGATATGTTCAGATCTTCATTAGGTCCATGTTCCAATTTCCTAAATAGCTGAGATGCATATCTCACCAAAGGCAAAGCACTGTCTCCAGTCAGAAGGACAATATTCTCTATATTGCCAGGAAAACCTACACATTGCCAGAAACTGTGTGACTCTTCATTAAATAATTTTAGAAGTTATTTTTCCTCATAGAGGTTTTAGGGTTAGCTTTAAGCAACAAGTTTACAAACGCTATCAAGAATGCTGTCATGTAAATTATTTCAGTAGTTTATTTTTTACTGCTGTTCAGAAATGATTTTGATGGAGCTTGACTTTTAGTTATGCAACACAAGCATTTCTCCTCTGACGAATCTTATGACTCTAAGTTGTGAATGTCTGTGTTTGATCATCCATCACATTGCACAGCTCCTGATCAGCATCTGACGTCAGCTCAAGGACATTGTGCTCCTTTATGCAGTGCTAAGGTCTAGCAATGTCCCATCAATACCATTTGTTCTTTGGACCAGAGTCTTTTCAGCTGCAGAAAAAGCAGACTGCCTGGGGATGGCTTCTGTAGGATGCATATTCTGCCAATCATTCTACTGAAAGGTGCCTCTTTTTTTTTTTTTTTTTTTTTTTTCCCAAAGATCTACCTACCTTTTTGACACTCTTCTTGAAATATGGTGTGGCACATATCCCAACATTTTTCTAATGGGCAACTCTCTGTTTGAAGCAGCAACTTTCCAAACAAGTTTCTATGTCCTTCTGTATAAATTTCTTTCCAATCTCGTTATGTACTTGATGTCTGAAAATATTTAGTTTGGAAATATGGATATAAACAGAAACCATGTTAGAAAATTCCACTTGAAATGTTGATAATACTTGCCCCTTTACATTGTTGTTGATAAGTCTGCTGAAAAACAAATATGCAGAATTACCTAGTTGCCTTCAAGTGTTTCAAGCAGCACTCCAACTTCTTGGTCTTTTCGGGTCTTTCACATCTGCTGAAGTCCATTTAAAAGATGTTGTCTTTTTCTTGCACTATCTGTTTTAAAGTTACTGTTGTCATTTATAGAGCCCTGTGGCTCACTGCTGCTGAATGAGACAGTTTCTTTTTCTCAAAGACTTCCCCAAACAATTGAATTTACAGAAAAAATATTGAAATAGATGACGCCTAACAAACATTAAGACACGGGACAACTTATGAGATTTGCTTCTGTAAGAAATAGGAACGATGATAAAAAAATAATATTTTGTGAATAAAGAGGAAATAGGTCTCCCTTTAAAAAATTGCATTAAAAAGGTTAATAAAAAATCAAAAGTACATCCACAGTAGATAAATATGAACATCTATTTCAACAATTGCACATTTTATTTTATTTCTACATATTTTAAAGTGATGAATTAATATTGTTTTTTAATTTGACTTCATATACCTTCCTTCTCAAATTGCTACAAATTCTATGTAGTTCTGGTTTGGAAATTGTAGTCTTTATGGGAAAAATGTTACAGGAAATGAAATGAAAGCCTTGTCTGTTTTTATTCACAACAGTGTTTATTAAAGACAAGAAAAAGAAAACAGGAACAAATGAAGGATCATACCACACTGCTATCAGTTCAGGGGTTTTAAAGCTAACCTAGAAATTTGTCCTTTTGTGTGATTTACTTCCACAAATATAATACAAAAATTTCAAACAAGCAACATCATTTTCTACTTTTAAAGATGCTAACACTGGCATGTTCATGAATTATTTAACTGAAGAAATAATAACTTTATACAAGTTCATTTGTCCAGGTTAAAAAAAAAAAAAAAAGATAATCTGTACAAATTTAATGTATTTGTGTGAAGCGAAATGTACTTTTCAGTGAAAATTTTCTGCTTCTTATTTTAACTTATTGCAATTACTATTTTTGCAATAGATTTGCAATGGCTGTACTGGATTAGCTTTTCTCTTTTTTTCTCTCTTTTTTTTTTTCCCCTCCCAAACTTTTCAAACATGACCACAGAATTGTTTCATCATGTTTTCAAGAAAAACACTCTATCTCAATTCATTCTCAATATATTATATTGTTTTTATTCATATCTTTTAAAGACTTTATTTTTATCAAACTAGACATCAATCCATATCTATATAATAGACATCACTGTATTAATACCTTTAAAATATTAGGATTTTACTACGAAAATATTGGTTATTTATAGCATATGAGAAAAAGCTCTAATTACATTGTTGGTATCAACAGAATTGCTTCCACAGTCATCTACATCACTAAATCATATTATTCCATCAGGTACATATAGTGTGAAACACTGAATATAAAAACAGCATGCCCAATTGTGAATAAGATATGCAACTTTAAATAGTATCTCTCTGTTGGGCTATGGCAATTGAACTTTATCTTTATATAGATTTTTATACAGAACTCTGTAGAGTAAGTATTTCAGGCCTCAGAAGAAATAAGATGCTCCTTACTTTATGATAAAATTTGTCTTAATAAAAAAAAAAACTCATTAAGAAAAAAAAATTAAAAGACAGACATATCAATTCTTGGCTAAAAGAAAAAATATCCCTGGTAATACGTAGCAAAGGGAAGGAGATGGTGAAGGGGATAGATTCTGTTCAGTGGCAGAACTACATTTGGCTTTACTAATCATGAAGAATTTGCCTTAAAATCCTCTTTATAGAAAGGAAAACATTAAGGACAGAAGTCAAGAGTTTGGTAGTAGCTCAAGAGAAACAAATAGAATATGCCAGGGATGGAATCTCAGTACTAGGAAATAAGGTATAACGTAGGTAGTAAGGGCTATCGGACTCTACTGTGGAAATGGAATATGTTTTCACTTCACAGCTCAGAGGTACTATCAAAACTGCCATCAACACCATACCAGTTAGAGCCAAACAAACCAAATCTGAGAATGTCAAACTAATGGGGCACATTCCAAAACAGAGATTAAGAGAACATTATTGTTAGCATGAGTATTTTTAGAGGGAACTATAGGAATAGATTGGACATCATAAAGCTCTCCAGAAACCTAAGTGAACGAACTTCATTGAAACACTGTATTAAGATCCATTTGTCTCTGAAACAGTGGAAAGCATACCACCATTCGGTTATGGTACGCTCCTGCAAAAAGGGCCAGTATGATCCTCTGATGTATGGGCATGAAAACAGCTAAAGTCTTTACAACTATATTCAACTTCACTAAGACCAAAGATACAACACCTGACATTAAGCCTTATTCAATGGCAGAAAGAGGTGCTGCAGCAACCAGGTGTAAAACAGAGGGGAATTTGTAGCAGAATCATCAACAAATAGAAGCTGTATATTTAGGAGATCAGGCATCCTTTTTCCCTTTTCCTTTCCTTTCCTTTCCTTTCCTTTCCTTTCCTTTCCTTTCCTTTCCTTTCCTTTCCTTTCCTTTCCTTTCCTTTCCTTTCCTTTCCTTTCC
>NW_020454250.1:1312501-1356612 GCF_003342845.1 Nothoprocta perdicaria
TTCCCTTCCCTTCCCTTCCCTTCCCTTCCCTTCCCTTCCCTTTCCTTTCCTTTCCTTAGAATACAACAGAGGGACAAAATAGGAAAATAGGAAAAGAAACAGTGAATTTTACAATATATTCTTCATCAATTGGCACCTGCAAATTAAAACTGAATGATTTCAGCAAACACTAAATATTTATCAGTAAAAATACCCTTTAATAAGAAGAAACTAAAGAAAGGCTAAAAAAAGAGAAAATATCAATCAATTTCTATAATGCAATTACAGTTTATTACAAGCATTCTTTTATAATTAAACAGAAAATTCTCAAACATAAAACAATAAGTTACAATACATAGCAGTTTTTGCTACAGTAGAAATTGAAAAGAATAGGAAGTCATCGTTAGCACAACACATAATTGAAACCAACAGCTCCCAGGTCTAAAAATGTATTTGCTAAACAACTGGTCTAAGTACTTAACTATATGGGAAATGATTATAAAGCTTTGAAAGAAGATACTACTCTATAGTATCAAAATAATAGTGACAAAATTCTGTATTAAGCAATTTGTTTATATAAAATTTCATGGTTACAGGAGATATAAAAATAACAAGATAAAAATCATAAGTGATTCCTGTATTTTCTCCTTATTGTTTTAGCTTTATGCTTCGAGCAACAACTCCTACTTGATACTATAGAAGAATGGTAGAAATCTACCAGACGCTTCAGGATAAATCCTTTCTAAACTTGGAAGATCATGAATTTATTAAAGGGAGAAAGAAGCAAAAGCGAGAGAAAAAGAAAGAAATTATCTACCTGATGAATGTCTCAATTTTCAATGTAAAAAGAAATGGAAATCATTGCTACAAAGACAATAGAGCTTTCAAATCATTACTAAATAATATGCTTAAATTCTGTCTTTATGACTGAAGCAAGCTCTAGCTATTTGATGGTTTTTCATTTGCTATTTTTATGTAAATGATTGATTATAAAATTATACAACATATTTAAAAATTCAGTTAGTTCATTCAGTTCAGGGACCTTTTACAGAACTAAATTTCATTACTGAAATGAGCATGTTGTGATACAGGTCTACTTTATTTAATGATGCTTATAAATAATTTTTTTTTTTCTTATTTTCCAGAACAAGTTTAAGAGAACAACCAGTTTTCAGATGACATTGAATAATATAGCACATTTGTTAATTTATTTTGCTTCCTTAAACTATTTTTAAAATGATGAAACATTCATTGTTAAGTAGTTTTATTGCAAAACTAGGAACTTGTACTTCCTTGCAACTTATATACCCTTGCTTCATCTTGTCTTCAACAGTATAGTTACCTGAAGCATATATTAGTGATATTTGCAAACCTTTGTTTAATGGAAAGCTAAACAATAACTACTTCATTTTTCCATACTGGTGCTGTTTTAGTTTCAATTAGAATTATGTTTCACAGAATCACAGAATCAGAGAAAGACAGAAACACAGTATCGTTGAGGTTGGAAGGGACCTCTAGAGATCATGTAGTCCAACCCCCCTGCTCAAGCAGGGGCAGCTAGAGAGTCCTATGCAGGCAGGTTTGGAAGATCTCCAGAGAAGTAGACTCCACAGCCTCTCTGGACAGCCTTTTCTGGGGATCTGTCACTCTCACAATAAAGAAGTTCTTTCTTATATGGAGATGGATCTTCCTCTGCTTTAATTTGTACCCATTACCCTTTGTCCTGTTGAATTCATTTTCACTGAACTGGTCACTCTAATCACTATAGAGTCTCTCAAAGCAGAGGTTCCCACAACTTTCCTTATATTTCTTAGTTACCTCAGTAACAAAGATTCTTAAGAGTATAACTACTGCCATTTGATTAATGTTTGTCCGTTCCAGTTAGGTAAAGCATACATAAGAACTCTTCCTTAATGAACATGCATCACTGTATAATGAAAATGAAAAAATCTTAAGTTGTTCTTAACATGCATTTTGAGGAACAGAATTAAAATATACCATACAAATTTCTTTTTTTCCAGCACATAAGGGGTAAGTAAAAACTGTAGGGAATGTTTTCATAGAATTTCAAAGTAATTTAAAAATCAAATGATTGGTTTCTTAACTCATATTTGCGTTGGAACTCCCACACTATCAGGCAGTTTGCATCCATTTCAAGAAGTCAATAATGATTTTGTCTTATGACACAATGAGATATGAGCTTAATAGATCACAGTTAGCAATTACTATGTGCCCTTGCATAAACTTCTTTATCAATTATTCAGTGTAACCATCAAAGAAAAAGGTTTTCAGATGGTTTAATTAACCACAGCTGAAAACTAGACTTTCTTCAACAGCAAAATAACAGGAATGTAGGATGCAACTTTTTTATTAGGTGTCATGCTTCAAATTAATAGCTATATCATCTTTGGAACTAGCATTTCCAGTTAGAGACAAAAATCAGAAAATTTTGGTAACTAAATATTTGGTATCATTATTCACAATTAATTTGCATTATATATGACAACACACGATTAATCAACAATGAGAATGGCAGAATGTCACATAAACTTATTAATCTTTCTTACTTCTATTGTCCAGTGAGATGTGTTGAAACTGATCATTGTGAAATTTGCAGAAAATTAAAACACAAAAGCTTTCACAACATTCTAAAAGATTCTGTTTGTGTATTTTATTTATTGAGTTCTCTGGTGAGTAATTTCAGAGCAATAGAGAGAATATCATTCATTACAGGTCAACAGTGGATTTCTAGGTATCCAATCATGTATGCTACTGTATATATTTCATGACAAAGGGGAGTAAGCATACAATGTATAATTAAAGATTGAATGTAACTTGCATCTGTTATGAAATTAAGAAAAAAAAGTAGTCTATATTGTTAGAAAATAAACTTTTATTACTATGACTGGAATAAAAATAAAGGTTGTTTGAGTTTTTCCCACCTGTATTCACATGTCACAGAAAGTGAGTGAGGAGAAACTGTTTTGCAGAAAGTGAGTGAGGAGAAGGAGGTAATTGGAAAGGACAAAGCTACAGTAGCTAATATAAGCAGTTTATTACACAGCAACTAGGATATAGAGGCTATGACCTCCTTCTGAATCCATGAGTTTCATAACGGATCAGAATCAAGACTGAATCCTTATCAGATGGGTTAAAATTAGAGGAGTTGAGTTGTATGTGACAAGCACTACATATGAATATTCACTGAATTTAAATGAATTAAGGTAGGTTGGTACTTTGCTTTTAGGCCCAGCATTTCAGGAGACCTAATGAAGTTCATGGCATCATAACAGAAAAGCTGAGAATCAGATCTACATTTAATATTGAATCAGATCTGCATGGGAAGAAAAAATTTCATCCATTAGTGAGAAAACAACAAAGAACTCCCTGTTTCGTAGTTCTTTGCACCTCTGCATTGTTTAAATTAAATATATAGATAGATAGGTAATGGGGTAGATGGCATGTGTCAGGACGTACCTCTTACGTATTGAAGAGCCCAGAGCTGAAGAGCAGAAATGGTGTATTCTGTTTCCTCAGATACCTAAAAAGTGTTCATAGATGAATTCAAATTAAAACAATCCTAGAACCAATATAATTTATGCTGTAAAGTTGAGAGGCTCCCAAAACATGTTTCTAGTTCGGTAGCTTCAAAATACTCCTTTAAACACTTTGTAATTGTTTAGAAGTGTGCCATTGAGAACTAGGTGCACGTTATCTACATCATAGACATTTTGTCCATCTGTCTTAATAAAACAAACGCACATCACTGGCATTTTTTTTTCTTATACACATATAAATATGTGTGTGAGTATGGATGTGTCTATATACATATATATATATAAAATATATGCATATAGGTACATAAACACTAACCCTCTCTATATAATATGCATTCAGAACGTCTACTGGGAAAAAAAAAAAAAAAAAAAAAACCCAGAAGTTAAAGCATTTTACCATGGCTTATGGTGCCTGTGTGTTCACAATGTAAGATGTGTTTCTTCCTCTTTTAAAATCAAATGTTTATCATTGGAAGCATTATGGTTGCAGTGACAAATAATTATTTCATAGTAATTTCCATAGGAAATTTTTCTTGTTTAATGGCTGAATTTCACTAATCTATTTTTTTCAGTTAGTTATAGGTTAATTCAACTGACATTTGAAATTTTAATTACTAAAGATTAATTTATGCATTTAAAATAAATCATATTCATATAACTTAGCAAACAACACTTTACCTTCATTTATGTTTTACTGTGATGGTTTTCAAGAACCATCAAGAACATTTTACAAATTGGAATTGAATTATTAGTCTAAAGATGAACATACAAAAGCAGGAAACTTCTAGAAGATTATAAAGAAAATTGATCAAACTTTGCATCCTTTGCAGTCAACTTGAGGCCAACTCACTACTTTTCTCTTGTCCTTAAAATTCACTTTTGCAATGGGCAAAATGCAATGGGAAAATGCAACGGCAAGTGACAACACTTTGGGGTTTTTTTGACTACTGTGTCATTAATTTTACATAAAACCATAATGCATGATCCTAAAATACTAGCTCTATGTCCCAAGTTTAGTAGATACAGAGAATGCCCTTCTTTGGAATACCCATCTTCTCACAGAAGAATACAGTACATTTTCCATTCCAACCATGGAAAAACAGACTCAGTAGACAGTCCAAGGCATACAGGATAAATTTGGAGAAGCTAATGACTCATAAGTACTGTTAACGTATCTTGGAAGGAGAATAAGGTGTATTATTTAGAACATCTGACAACTATAAACTAGATTAAAATTTGGTAGAGAGAGAGTCAGAATGGTCTATTCACAAGAGCAAATACCTCCACAGTGCTCAAAAAGTGCAAATATAATATTTTTGGGCTGAACTCTTCACAAAATTAGAAAAAAAAAAACCCAGGCAATATTACAGCAAGTATACAACACGGCTGATTTCAGTGAAATCATACTTATGAAAGCAAAATTGTTATATTAATATTTATTCCATAATTCTATTAAAAGTATTTCATAATTCTACTTAAATCAGACATCTTCCTATTCACTCAAAGATCAATAGAACTACTTGAAGATACTCAAAGACAGGAATTTCCTTCATGGAAAGCAGGAGTTTATTTCTAAACGTTTATAAATGTGTCATCAGCAGCAGGTCCAATTACTATATTCAGTTATAAAATAAGAAAGTCATGTGAAATCTTTCATCTTATTAATAATTGTATTTTTAACTTTTGTAAAAGATTTTTTTTTCTAGAGGGAGAAGAAAGATAGCATTTGAAAATTTTTTATTGGTGTTGTTTGAATGTTGAGCTTCAACTTTTCCATAGATCCATTAAAAGCAACAGTAATAAACTGGTAAGCAATCAAAAAGACAATTTGTCATTTGTGACTAGTTTCTTGTGGCATGTAAAGCTAAATGTGTGTACACAATCCTTTAGGAAATACTATTTTCACAGAAATATACATTGTACTAGAATACTTTTTATTTTAATAAAATAAAAATATATAATAAATAATAAATTTTAAATGAAATAATTTCAAATGTTGAATAATGTACTAGTCTATATACTCTTTTCTTCTGAGAAAGACAACTATTAAAATCCAATTCCTATTGCCAAAATTCTCCTCTCAAGCAGTAAATATGGAAGTTAGCTCTATTCTTAACTGACACTTATTTAAATAAAAAATAATTCAGCATGCAAGCAGACACACACATGTACCAGCAACACTAAAATGTTACAAATATTTCCTTTGACTTTGTATTAATCACTTTGGGATTAATTTGAGCATTCTAATATTGACATTCTGTAATATCAAAAGCAGTTCCCACAAAACACATCCACACCAAATTACCTAGCAGTTGTCACTATTAAGTGTTAAGTACTGTGACAAAAATAGAAGTTAAAAAGCAATGATTTCTAAAGTATGTATCATTCAGCTAACTTGAATAATTAGGAATGTCCTACAGAATTATATTAAGTAATTTCTCAAGATAATTTGTATACTTTGCATGCATGGTGATTTTATTGTTTACCAAAATTTTAAAATAATAAAGGCAGAGGGGAGCATGACATCTTTCATAGAACATATGGTAAAACTTCACCCACTAAAAATAAAAAAAAATAAAAAAAAAAATTTGCACATTATATAAATAGAGAACTTTTCTCTAATGATGGTGTTACTATGGAAAACCATATTTTTTGTTAATCACAGATACAATTTTTGAAACATTTAAAGAAAGCATGTCAGTCTAGCTGTAAATTATCTGAATGGTATGGGAATTTATATATTATATGATATTACTGGAATTATTATATAGCATTCTCATAAAAACACTTTTTTATCCAGGCTTACCTAGTCCTGTCACTACTGTGATTTTAGATACAACCAACAAATAAAATACAGTTTAAGATTATATCAATCTTATTAATCTCTTGGACATCAAATTTATAATTTAGCACTGATTAATGTTGATGTGCATCAGACCTAAATTCCATTGCTATATATATAATGTTATTCAAAATCTGACAAATTTCATTTATTAACATAGTTACTCACTTAGCTTCTAGTCATTTTTTCTAATATTAAAGGAGATGAACAGTTCTGTAAGATCTAAACAATGTTTTAGTTCCCTAGAACAAGGCATGCACGCCTGCGTCTAGCCTTTTTTTTCTTTTTCTTTTTTTTTTTTAATATGAAATGAAAATATTCTCTTTTCAAGACAAAGATTTCTAATGTATCTTATGGTAAACCTATATTCTGGGATTGTTTTATTGGCTAGGCAAACATACAAATATTAGATCTGTAATTTACATTATAAAGTCATCTGTCTTGTTTCATGTAAACTAAGGTGTCAGAATTATCCAATCATCACGTATTTAAGTCACTTTCTCCTAAACTAAGGTTCAGAAACTCACAGATCTGCCTTATGAGGGACATCATCACTGATACTACCTAGTACTAAAAATTCTATTCTTAGAAATTCATGGCACTATTTACAGTACTTTATTAGATGGTTTATTTTCAGCATGTTTTAATTCAGTTACTTATTTATTCCTTCTCTCATTCCCTTCCCCAAGGAAAACCAAAAAGTAGAAATCCTTTGTAGTGCTAGAAACATTAGGTGACCCATGCTGTCAGTAATCTGGCCTGCAGATATTGCCTGAAGCAAACTGTCCTCTAACAAGAGCCCAGCAGCAGATGTGCTACAAATTCTGTACATGCTCCCACAGTTTCCCTATCCATTTCAAAGAATCCCATCCTCATCAGTTGCTCAGAGTTGTAAGAAATACAATAATCTTCTGATCCAGCTTAGACCCTTACAGTGATACAGGCTAAAGGAGAATTGGAGCTTTGACTTGTACTATCCAGCTGCATTGCATACAGATTTTTTTTTAACACAGTATGACATGCCACAAGAGAGGCATCCTGATTCCTTCAGGTTCCAAGGGTAGTTGCACTGAACTTGAGGGATCATCATTTGTCAAACACATGAATTTATCAGAACAAAACAATTCTACACATACAACAGACACTGGAGAATATTAAGCAATTAACACCAGCAAATCTACAAGTGTAGTACAGTTAAAAAGTAAAGTACACATATCAGTGCTGTATGGTTAGGCCACAGAAGCATGGTGCAAGGACTATTCCTGCCCTTTCCTTGTTGTTATGGACCACACTCTGGTATAGTTTTGTTCTCACCAGCGATTGCTTTCAGTATGCTCAAGCTGCAACAAGGTGATTCAGGTTCTACCTGGTAGCTAGCATCAGTGGTGTCCCCATCAGTGAGTGGGTTGCTGGGTCCACAGACCATCTGACAATGAGTCTAAATCCACATGGCGGTACTATGGTTTACCTTCTTTTATCCTTCCTGTGCTTAGATCATTATCCAGTCCATCAGAGTCAGACTACAGATACACAACAGAACAGATGGTCTCAGTTGGCAACAGCATGGACACCAGTAGGATGTCAGTAGGTCAACAAGATGATCAACAGGTAGCAGTACACATACTGAAGAGATACCAGGGCACATGCTCAACACATAACATAGTGCAAAATTGCACAGGGACAAGGTGCTTGTGGTACAAGTTTTCTGTGCCATTTCTCCTTTGTCTGACCCAGTTCACTCAACACTCATGGGGCCATTGAAGGGCTACAGCAACCCCACCGTGTGGTAACTCCAGCCATGGTGCCCTCACGGTTCCTAAGCACCTGAGGTTCCTAAGCTCTGCAGGCCACCTCAGAGCAAACACAACTTATACGAGATGCACCATCTGGACGGTGCCTTTGCAGCACTTTTCACAGTTCTCACTAAAGAAGTTTTATTACTAGCTAAAAAGTTTTACTTTGTATTTTCTTTTAAAATCTGTTATGATTCCCATGAAGTATTCCCATCTGCTTCAAATTTCTCCATTTCTCAAATTTCTCCAAGCTCTAAAAATGCTGCTTGTAGATGTCACAGAGAAGAGAAGAGAAGAGAAGAGAAGAGAAGAGAAGAGAAGAGAAGAGAAGAGAAGAGAAGAGAAGAGAAGAGAAGAGAAGAGAAGAGAAGANAGAAGAGAAGAGAAGAGAAGAGAAGAGAAGAGAAGAGAAGAGAAGAGAAGAGAAGAGAAGAGAAGAGAAGAGAAGAGAAGAGAAGAGAAGAGAAGGAAAAAGAAAACACAGACTTGCTAAAATTAGAGCTAGTTTTCATTAAGGACTAGAGTTTATACTGACTGCTGCAACAATGTATTTTCATTAAAGAAGTCCAAGCAGGTCAAGGAATATTTTTAACCATAATCTACTCTTAGAAAACAAAATAATCCTTCCAGCAACACAATTATTCTGAAATAAACTCTATCTGCTGAAGTCAGTTGAGTTGACTGCTATCTTTCTTCCTATGATTATGAATTAACAGCAAGGCTATCACCTCTCATTCTCCAGTTCCTAAAATCTTTGAGTTCTCTCTACTTTACAAGGTGTAATGTCCTTGAAACAAAAGCCATTAAGTTCATTAGGAGGAGAACTAGCTTCTTTGAGTTCAAAGATTTACTTATACGTAGAATTAATTTGTCTATTGAAATTTTCAAGTGACTGGCTGACAGCTCAAGAAAACATATAGGACTTAGATTTGTAATACCTTGAACTCAGGGACAACCTATATGAAGCTATAGGATGATGGAGGATTCAGCTTTTTGTCATTACTAGTTCTGCACCTCTAAGAAGATAAATCTTCCACAATTTCTGTAACTAACTGAACTGAAAACTCAATTTCTAAAGATAAAATTGAGGGGTCTTTACTTACAAAAATGAAAAAGGAGAGTTAGGAGAGTTAAGCATCACAGATGTCATGAAGGCCACTTACAGGCATCCTGTAAGAATCACTGTGTCAGTGGATACCTCATGTTAAAAGCAAAACCTTAGACTTCACAAAGTCTAAGCAGCAGGATAAGAATGATTATTAAAAATGTAGAAGTCATCCTTCAGAAAGCTAGAAGGAGGTCCAGTGACTGCAGTAGACAAAGTCAAACTCTTACAGATTAAACGGAAAAAGCACACTACAGTTGGCCAAGAAAGAGCCTGTGATCTAACTATTAAAAGGAGTCAAAACCAGTAAGAACTTTTTCCTTCAAATGCACCAGGAGTAAAAAGTTAGACTAGCTAATCCTTAGGGATAATTCTTGGTTAAAATGCAAACGGAGCACTCAGAAGAGCTAAGATTACTACAGAAATGTCAATACTATTCTTTGTTCCCTTTGGAAGGAACACGAAAGATTCTCTTACTGGAAACCTTCCTTGTGGGAAATCAGATGATCTCTTTGAATTTGAAGCAACTGCAGGAGAGCCCATGTAACAGATAGTCCTAAATGTCAGCAATGAGTTATCCAGCTTAGATGCTATTTATAAAAGAGTTCTAAAAAGTGTTATGGATGAAATATTAATTTTTGAATGTAACTCCTCACTTGTATTTGTTGGTACCCAAGACACCATGAAACCATTGAAGTATTCCAATATTGTGATTCCTTTTTTCTTCCTCTCATTCCTCTTTCTTCTCTTTTTCCTTTCCATTCATTTTTCCTTTCCCTTCTTCTTTCTCTTTCCCTTTTCCTTTCCCTTTCTCTTTTGCCTTTTTCTTTCCCCCTTCCCTTTCTCTTTAATTCCTTTTCCTCTCCTTTCCTTTTTCCTTAATGATTGCAGAGTTCTAGAGATCGGGCTGACCACCTTGATGTCTGTGTTAGGCAATACAGAAGAAAAATGGTAAGGAAAGAACTAGAAGATGCTT
Organism: Nothoprocta perdicaria; assembly: GCF_003342845.1. Lineage (NCBI taxonomy): Eukaryota > Metazoa > Chordata > Aves > Tinamiformes > Tinamidae > Nothoprocta > Nothoprocta perdicaria. The sequence goes on from NW_020454250.1 coordinate 1,322,754, forward strand.
GATTAACCAGAATAGTGTTAACCTCTGTACTAGGCAAACATGTTAAAACTCTACACAGCTGACTGCATAGCTATTCATGTGTGCTATGAGAAAAGTTATATAGAAGAGCAGTATAAAGTGTTAGGATCACATGGACATGGAAGCACCAAACATAAAATAATTTAAAAATCTTTGAATATATATATATATATATATTATATATATAAAACACTTTTTAATGTATTACATATTAAAAGGAAAAAAAATCGGACAAAATAGGTTTGATTCTCTTCCTTACTTCACAGGAGCGTTACAGAAAAGACATATATCTTCCCAAGATATAAACTCATGCTAAAGTTCCTAAGCTCATGCTTCACTGCATGCAATAGTAGAGACTCATTATACTAAATAGGTCCAAATTTGGATCAATCCTGGCCTATTTCATAAAAGGTGAACTTCAGATGAAATGCCTGGTTCCCCTGCCCTGGAAGACTTAGGTTACAATAATAAATACCAATAGACTCAGCACCTACTCTCCTGGATCACAGCTGTCAATCTTTATGAAATTTATTCTGCTTTGAAAGATTCAAATAAGTCAAGGCTGGATGCTAGACTGTCCTTTCTTACAATGCTAAGTGCACTTCAGACATTGGGTTCAGCCAATCTCCTTCTTTGAATGCTGTTTCACTGTTTTAACTCTACTTTCAAAAAATCATTTCATACTTGGTATCTCCTATGTTCAACTGAAACACCTAGAATTCTTAGCCAGTAGCCAAAGCTTGCAGTTCATCTCATCCTTTGCATTGGTGGTTTAGACCAGAGGCTTTGAATTTCTCCAGTAACTAGCTAATAATGACAAGTACATATCTTCTTTTGTCACAAGAAAGCTGGACAATACTTTTCCTTTTAATTTCTTTATCTCTGGATTTACTCATTCCACTTCTTTTAATGAGCCACATTCTGAAACTGTTACCTGATGTGAAAAGTGGGTTCAGGTGCACAAATTTCACCTACATTATTCAAAATTGTAGTTCTTAAAAGCCTTATTTAACTAAAAGCCTTGTACAAGCTTTGTGTCATCAATATAGTTCTTGTCATTGGATAAAGCACTGTTTCAGCTAAGAAGCACAGAATCACAGAATATTCAAGGTTGGAAGGGACCTCTAGAGATCATCTAGTCCAACCTTCCTGCTCAAGCAGGCACACCTACAGCATGTGGCACAGTGTGGCATCCAGGCGGGTTTTGAAGATCTCCAGAGAAGGAGACTCCACAACCTCCCTGGGCAGCCTGTTCCACTGCTCTGTCACCCTCACAGGAAAGAAGTTCCTCCTCACCTGGAGATGGAACTTCCTGTGCTCCAGCTTATGGCCTATCACTGGCCATCAATGAAAACAGCCTGTCCCCTTCCTCCCTGCATTTTCCCTTCCTGAGCTTATACATGTTAATCATATGCCCTCTCAGCCTTCTCTTCTCCAGAGAAAACAGGCCCAACTCGCGCAATCTCTCCTTATATGAGAGATGTTCCAGTCCCTTAATCATCTTATTTGCTCTCCTTAATCATCTTAGTTGCTCTAATGCCTCAACTAATGCCACAACTTTGACAGCTTTGAGTATATTCAGATGAATCCACATCTGTATCTTGTTCAGTTCTGTCATCAGAAACATCTCCACCTGGGACATATTCATAAAACTTGTACAGAAAATTCTTAAAGGACAAGGCCCCACCCAAAAAGATTCTCCTACCTCATGTGTAAGAATTCTTCAACTAAAGCATTCTCTGTGCTACAGAAGACACCAGAAGGACTTTACACAAAGTATGCTGAATCAACATCTTCTTGTCTTTTGGAAGTAATGCTAAGTACAGCTTGAAAAAAAATCAACATTAGGCAGATGACACTTGCTCTTTTTTTTTTTTTTTTTTTTTTTTTCCTTTTGCATTCAAACAAAAAGACATAATTCATAGTGCAACCTGGAAAAACAGAAAAACAAAAGCACCACCAACACATAATTTTATAAAATGAAGGCATTCTCTATTTGGAAGCACAGTTATTTTATAGCAACAACCAACTTTTAATAAGAACTTTCCATCGCTCTCTATTCTGGCATAGTTTTTGCTACCAGATGCAGCAAACTAATGGGTAAGGGGCGAAGTTTTCTCATTAATTAAACCTTTTATTGATGGCTTGATCTTGAGATAGTTTAGGGTGGTTTTGCTTTAAAATCTACATTTTTAAAGAAAAAGAACACAAACTGCAGGAGAGGATCGAACTATATAATCATATCATGAGTCCTAATAAGTTAAAATCTTATTTAAGACCCACTGCAGCAATCATTTAAAACAATGGAAAGATCTGAATTCAGTGTGAACTGGAAAACAAACAAACAAACAAAAAAAACCCCACTTTTTTTAAGTACAAATTTTGATACAATTTTAATTACAGATGTTTTCTGGTACCTCTATGTAAAATCGTATTTCTGCAAAGTGGTTTCGTCAAGAAAACCCTATCTTCTTTTGATATACAATAGCAAGCAACAACTATCATAATTACTCTCAGTTCTAATTAAATATTTATGTAATTCATTGTACAACTAATTAAACTCTTGAAATTTAATAAAGGTGCAAACATCCTTATTTTTTATTCATAGCTACCTAAACACATTATTGCCACTGTAGCTTGCTAAATTTTACTGTGTTTTATAAAAGGTTTGATTATTCACATAGGCTTCACTGACAACACTGTCAATCATTTCAAATATTATTTACATGCTACAAAGATAATCTAATTCTTCTAACAGGAAGACTACTTTGGGGAACATTCCGAGATTTGAGATTTTTCTATGAAAGCTCACAGTAGTCTGAGAGTTATTCAGAAATTTCTATAAAACTCCAGTATCTGATATAAAGGATGTATGACGTAATTCCACACTTGCAGTTTTTCGTAATTTTATATGTAGGAAACGTGCAGTGTGTTGTTTAGTCTAGGATAATATATATTGTAAGGCATTTGGGGTGATGTGGGTGATCTTTAACTGAAAAATCATTCATAGGGAATTAACCCTAGAGGTGGTAGTGTAAAAAAAAGGGTTTTTTTTCTGATTGATATGATTATCACTGATCAAATTTAACATATCATATTGTTCTATGTACTGACGGGTAACCCAGTTGCACAATTAACTTAAAAGGTTCTTACAACATTTGACTCACTAGATTTCAGATTCAGTGAATTTTCCTTTGCTCTTTCAAGAACAGAATTGTCTAGTTAGTCATCTTAAATAAGGACATATTCAATTTTTAGTTATTCATCATTCAGTTTACTTTCACTAATGAAAGTCATAAACTCATTTTGTTTAATAAATGTACAAAGTTTATAAGCATTCCAGACAATGTAACCTGCAATTTAAAAATGCAGATTGCCATCTAGCAATGTAAAAACTGCCACACTGATTGGACCAGTGGGCTGTTTGTTTAATGTCATGTCACCTGCAGTGAACATAATCATATCTCTTAAAGAAAAAAATATATATATACAGAAAAAATACTCACTACACTAACTAAACTGTTACTATTTCTACAAATAAAGAACATTTTCTCACTATGCATGATTTTAGCAATATTTGTGCCATTTTCTCATTCAGTGATTTCATATTTGCTTCAAAAAACTTTATGAAGAAACAGCTTGAAATCAATTTCAGATAAAAAAAATATGCAGTAAAGATATTTTAGATGTCTGTGGTAGAAATAATGGAATTCTACCTGCTGTGTATTGAAAATGCATTTTATTAAGAAAATATAAAATGCAGATTTTAAGTAAGTGACCAAATGATCAGTAAGTAAACTTGTATTTTCAAGACTATAAACAAACACTGAATCACAAGATATTCTCTCCTCTCTTTTCCACCTTATGACAACTGTATAAATAGTGATAAAACTGTTTAGGCTAAAATATCTAAATATACTGCACTGAATACATTTTAAGATTGAGTTTGATTTTTTAGGTCAAAGTAGGAAACTTTATATATGGATATAAATAGATATGTATTGATTTGTAGCTAAATGTATATACACTAAAAATACACACTATTTTTAAGCCCACATTTGTAATCCATGAATAATTTTTAGTCAGCACTAGCCAACTGTTCTCAATATAAATGAACATATTTGTTCCATTTTCTAGCAACTTAAGCGCAACATTCCATATCTTAAAATCCTTCAGTTTGCTATCTTACTGTTATCATGGTAATGATATGTTTCAACATATTGTTGACTAGCTTAGATCCAAACAATGTTTTTGTAAGTTATTCTTGCCACACAACTTATAATAAAGGTCAAAGTTGCAATACTGTAATGTCAAAGGTAACTGTATGGGTAGAGATTTATGTTTGTGCAGGAAAAAAAAAGAAATCATTCTCAATTTTGCATCTCATGGATGGTCAAAGCAGACTCCCAAATCCTCAGTCTTAGTAAAACTGGAGAGCTAAAGAGCACATCTTACTAGAGACTGTTTATGAATGAGTGACTAGAGCACATTGTTAGGAAAGAAAACACAGTGAAAAGCTAATTTGGAGACCTACAGATATACTTTCAGAGTAAATACAGAATTATATCCAATTAAATATAGGATTTTGTGAAATTAAATAAGAAAATATCTAGAAGCATAATTGGAAAGCGATTACGACCTATGGTACACAGATAAGATGGATGATATCATTTATGGCAGCTATAACACCACTTAATGCTAACACAGAGGAACTGTCTGGGACTGCAGAATCTGTGGTGCTCTTTTTCTCGTATAATGTGATGTGCAAGGCTGAAATGGCAAATGATGAGAAAAACAAAGAAACCTTTAGACATATCCAAGGCTATATTAATCACTTTCCATCCAACTTCTGCTGTTTACTGAAAGTATTGACCTTCAAGAGCAATAGAAGCCACTGTAGTATATTGCTTTCATGTCATTTCTTGAAATGTCAGAGGTGAAATAATTGGTTTCAAATCAGAAATTAAAAGCAAAGTGATTTCTGAAAGCAATAAAAATACCACAGCACATGGCTTTACATTTGCAAACAAAATAAGAAGATTTGCATTATGGAAATATTAAAATATAAGACAGCTGAGTTTTATAAACTTCAGGCATATCTGATATGCAGTACACAACTGTTAAGTATAATTAGCACTTCAGATTTCCATTAATACATAATAACGCTACAGTAACTCTTCTAGATTTCTCAAAAGTATTACCTCATTATGTTTTATGCCCTCAATTTCTGATCATCTGAATGTATCTCTGTTTCTCAAGTAACAGTATACTATAGCAAAAGGCTAAAAGTACAAAACAAAATAAACAATTTAATATTGTAAAAACAATTGTGGAATAAAAAGTGAAATAATCTGAGAGAGCTTTTAAAGCTGTAACAGAAGACTTTTTTTTTGTAATTTAAGATTACAGAAAAAAAAATGTTGAGATTGTTAAAGACTTCCCCGCATTGCTGTACTTTATTTTATACAAATATCAAAATTTCAACATGCACGCTAAAATAATAATATAAAACTAAATGAATTACTTTATCTGTATAGTTCTTTATAAGTTTCCTTAATATATTTTTTTGGTTCCTCTTTTTAGGAGTGACAAAGTACAAGATTATGTTATCATTATTTGTTGTCCTGCTTATCTATTTTGGCTGCTGTTCTTACAGCACGAACTCTGCAGCTCAATTTCTGTTTCTTTGATTAACTTCAATGCTTTTTAATGTAATGATGAATGAGAAAGAGGACAGCTCTTTTTCCTTTATTTTTATTCTAAGAACAGTAGTTCTAATGTAGTATAGCTACCTTTTAAATCTTTGAAGTTACCCATTTTTAAGGTACTGCTGAAGAGTTCATTGCAATGCTCTTAAATTTTGGATTCTCAAAGTCCAAAGCAGAAATTCTGGTTTTGAGAACACTTTGGTAATATTTTTCTGATGTGCACAAAGAGTTTGAGCAGCTGACCTCAACTGACACATCTTCAGTGTTTACCTCTTCTCTTCCAATTCAGTTCTTCCAGATTCATAAGCCATTTCCTCCCATTAGTTCTAACTTATGTTGGAAATAACACAGTTTAAAACATGAAGGGAAAAGAATAACTAGCAATTATTTACCCAAAATGTAAAAATCACATGTAAAAGACACTAGACTGAAGAACTGTCACAAGTAGCCTCACATGCTATGCAAGTTCAGCTATTTTTTACAAAGACTTATGCACTCAAAGTCAAAATCTTACGTATTCCTCTATCATTTGAGAGGAGTCTGAACTACTTGAAGGAGACTGAATTATTTGATAGTCATTTGAGAGGAGACTGAACTATTTGATCTCTGTAAAATGCACCCTTCATAACTGAAAATGTACTCCTTAAGAACTATAAATCTTTGCTATAAATACCTATATATTATATATATATATATAATCTTTGCTATAAATCTTTTTTCTATAAAAACTTTAAGAAGTTAAAAACTTCACTACTTGAAGCAGTTGTGATGGGGCAGAAGGCCTATATGATAAAACATCCTGTTATCTGTGTGGTTCTGTTAAATTATATTATAAGCAATGCTGTTGCCTGTAAACTATACGAGGTATAAAAACAACACAGCTAAGTAATACTGTTTTTCATACTATGCATTATTATATCTGATTTTCATCATCACTTTAGATAGCAAAAATATCATCCATGGTAACGTCAGTAGTTACCAAGTTGAGGTTACTCACCAGTAATTAGTACAATCATTTTATATGTTATTAACAAGCAGGTATGGTTTGAAACAGTACATGGTTTTCAACAGTTTGGTTTTTTTTATGAAATATATGGAAAAAAACAAGAAAAAATCTATTTTAAAATGTATTTTAAATTAAAATTTTAACTGTTTCATAAATTAAGTTAGGTATTATTTAAAAAAAATAAAATTTGATAATTTGAGAGGTGGTAAGAAGGAATTTGCATTTTTACCCAATTACCCATAACATATATAAATTAAATATTTACAGTGCTGTTTCTTGCATTACCACATATATCTGAGGCTTACTACTTCCCTCAAAACTCATACTGTGTATTTAATTAATATTTAGTGCATGCTGTATTAATTAATATTTAGTGCAACTGCGCTGAAGGATGTAATACATTTTATGTCTTGGAAAAAAAAAATTGTAGTGGTCTTACCCATACAGAGGACAAGGTCTTAAAAGTTTGGACATTAAGCCTAGATGTGTAAACTTAATCTACTGATATGCTGCTGCATGTTTCTTTTTCTTTTTCTTTTTTTTTTTCCAGAATAATTTCTACACCATCATTTTCTTTCATCACTATTTTTTTCAAATTACATGAATGTATGGCTGACAAGTATTGAAATTGAAAATTTTCAGGTAATTTTCAGGCTGCTGCACCTACTGGCAAAGAATATATTAATTAGTATATATGCACAAGTACACCACAGAAATGAATAGGGAAGGACATTCCATCATATATTTTCAGCTACAACTACAACTGCTTAACAGCTCCAAATCAAGACAAATTGATTGCAGGCATCTAAATATATACAGATTTTTACCTAGGACTTCCAGTTCCTTTTAAAAATTTTAAAATACGTCAGCATTATTTTATTTTATTTTATTTTATTTTATTTTATTTTATTTTATTTTATTTTATTTTATTTTATTTTATTTTTTTCCACAGAGTATCAGTCTAATTTCTTGCAGTAGGGAAAGACATATTTTGAAGAAGAGTGGCCCGCAGGTAATGACAACTTATTCTCTTTCGCCTCCCAAACTACTCCATGAATGACTTCCCTTCAGGAGATTTTTTATCTATTTGCAATCAAGATTGAAGACTTTGCAACTTACTTATTTTGTAGTTCTCATTCCCACTTTCGTATTTCACCATGGTCTAGTAAAAAAAAAAAAAATTGCATGAGCAAACTTCAAATTACAATTTCAGTACACATATTTATACACATTTTATACTTCATGTGTCATATGTGCGCCATATTCTATGACTTTTTCATACATTATGAGACTGTATAGTTTGATTATTTCACTATAGAGATTTATGTGGGATTTCTGTGAGATGAAAATATTTTTAGTAGAGACCAACTTAAATAGATGAGCATAAAGGTTTCTCCAATTCCTCTGCCAGACAGGCAGAGGAAATATTCTTGACTACTCTCTTCTCTTAAAAGTGCTCCACTAAGTCTCCCCATTTCCGAGTTAACCTTATCCAGCATGCATTGAGCTTAAGCCAGCAATTATCCACCTAACGGCCTCTCTATCTAGACAATGTAGAAGTCACCTACAAAGGCAGTAGTGTATCACCACTGCATCATTGCCATTTTCGGTGGTAGCTTCTCACATTTCTCTTACATAATTGTTTTGTGAAGAGTCCTGAAAGCTTCAGCAAGCCTGCCTTGTGGCACAGCACTAGCAGATATATGAGAAAGTTTAGCATGAGCTGTGTAAAGCAACGCTTTGACCAACATTAGTAAGTTTAGCTGCCATGCTGAAACACTTAAATTCCTGGTATCTCATGGGAGAGAAGTAGCAGTAGTTTTTTGCAGTAGGAGGCACATAAGCATTTAGGATTGCATTCCAAACCTTTGTTTCTTAAATCAATAAACATATAAGAGTATGCACAGTTTAAAGTATAATACCAACATTTCTCATAAATCATCTTTTTTTATGGACAGCTAAAATATTCTGATTGTTAGGTCACAAAACAATGTAATAATATATGGTAAAACTAAGAATACAGCTAATAAAAATGTGGAATAGGAAAGTACAACAGACAGAATTCTTTTCCATTGCCTTTTCACTCCAGATGGAAAAAAATGGCTGAATTGGATGAAGTTTTATTGTTTGTTTGTTTTCTTCTACACTACTCCAAACTTAAAAATATTCCCTGAAAGATTTTATAGGTGGCTTATATTGAAATCAGATGGTCAATTTCTGTTTTTAGTAAAACTATTAAAAAAAATCTGTCATATAAATTTAACAATTTATATAAGCAAAGATACGGCACATTTGTAAAACTCCACACTTCTGTCTTACTTCTCTCTGACTTCAAATAAAAATATTTTATTGAATTATTTATTATTTTTGGTTTTACTTCAGGCTTTTCCAGTGAAGAGGAAGAATTAAAAGATGTAACTAAACCATTCAAAAACGTGTTTGTCTTTTATCAATGCTTATATATCTCACTGAAGGCAAATATTTCCATCTGTTTATGAACTATATATACACAGTGGTAAAAAAATATCCATTGCTATTAGGGAATATCAGATAATGCCCTCAATGGTGTAAGAGTAAAATAAATCCTTTCAATATGGATTAATTAACATGATTTTATATCATGATTTTAACAAGAATTTAAATTAGCAATTTATTTCGTATAGGAATAGAAACTACAAATCATTTATAGTTTAAACTTCCACCTTGAACAACATAAAACAGGCAGTAAAGCATAATCTACCAGAACCCAGTTGTGAATGCAGTAAGAATAGAATGCCATAGGCACCTTAAATTGAATGATAAGGGAAATTTTATGGTTTTACATGACACAGAAAGCTGAACTTAACTCCTAAACCGTTCTTACAAAGCAGCAATTTGGAATCAAGTCCCCTTGACCAGCTGCAGAGCTGGTCAGCATTTGTCCTTTCCCCGACCTTCCACAAGCTTCTCTTTCAGAGAAAGCTGGCCATTCACAAGGAAATAAGCTTCTAAAGGCTGGAAGAAAAAAAATCCAAAGCTCAGGGCCATCCTAGAAATGTTATCACTGTCCAGAGCTATCTCAATCACAATGCTGCCATTCAAAGTTATCCACCTTCTGTACATTACTTCTGTAATGTCTGTACATTATATGTCTGTGAATACATAATCTTGTAATTTTTGATGATACAAGATTGCTGGCAATACCTCTGTTTATTCCTCCAGGCTATTCAGATTACTGTTATATTTAGGAGAAAGGAAATCTATTTCGGTCACTGCCTATATGACAATGTGGATTATTTTCACCATTTCCCCTTTTTTTGGTCACGGAAGAAAAGAAGCTTAAAAAGTCTATCTAGTACAGTATCTTTAGAACCTTGAAAAACAGAGAAAGTATGCCTGCAGAAGAGCATGGGAGCAGGCATTATTCTGTTAATAGTGTCCAACAGCTGAAATGTCTATCTTTGCAGACAAAGCCTGGACTAGAGAAGAAATACTACACCACTTTCACTCTTTCTAGATTTTTTTAACTGGACAAGTTGGGAAAAGCCACATCCTCAGTCCTTCCCACCTACTCTTGAGTATGAGACTAGATTTATTTTACTCAGACTTCTACACATTGTGTACGCAGATTTGTGTTCTAATCTATTTGTGAGGTTCGGTGCCTTCCCTGAAAATAGCCTTCTTACAAACATTTTATGAAGCAAAAAAGCACCCAACAGCTACTTTCACAGAGGAAGTGACTGGAAAGATATCACATCATGCAATATACAAAAATCAACAGAAGTTAAGATCAGTTGCAGACCACCTGGCAGAGAGACATTAGAGTTTTGCTTTAATTGGATTTTTACTTTACTCCAGAGATGACAGGCAGGTACGTTGGAGAGGAAAGGTTATAGCTGCTGATTTTTTTAGCACTGAGAGACAACATATATTTTCTTTTGCATGCTAAGAAAATCTTAAAAAACAATTGTTTATAAATTTCCAAGTCTCTTCATGCTGTAAACTTGATTACTATGGAAGTTCTAAATGGAGTATGAACAGGCCCGCATTCAGTAAACACAAATCCTTATTGATAGGAAAATGCATTTACTTCTGACATGTCCTGGAAATCTATTGTCAAAAATATATGCAAGAAAAAATATACAAAAAATTATACTTTTTCCGTCAAATCAAGTTTCAGATTTTAAGTCAAGCACGCTTAAGAAACAAGGCCAGAAGGTATTTATGAGGAAAATTACTGACCCCTCCAAAACCCTGCAGGGTTTTTCACTAAGGCTTTGCCTGCTAGTTTTGCACCCTGTATAGCAAAGTGCAATAACTTGATGGTAATTGGACCTTCTTTTGAAATAAATTTTGCAAAAATTTGTCAAACCATGAGTTTATTTATTTTAAAGCTCAGGATTAAATTGCTGAGACTTAAGAAACAAACAATTACAGTGCAAATAAACACTCAGGAAAATAATAACCACAGAATCACAGAATAGTTGAGATTGGAAGAGATCTTTGGAGGTCATTCAGTCAAATCCCCCTACACAATCAGGGTCATCCACAACACATTGCACAAGTTCATGTCCAAATGGATTTTGAATATGTCCAGAGAAAGTTACCCCCCAGCTACTCTTGGCAGCCTTTTCCACTGCTGTCACCCTCACAGTCAAGAATTCTTTTCCCTCAAATTCAGGCACAAGTTCCTGTGCTTCTGTTTGTGCAAACTGCTTCTTGTATTGTCAGTGTCTACCACTGAAAAGTGTCTGGTCCTGTTCTCTTGGCATCCTACCTTAAGGATTTATACACATTGGTAAGATCACCTCTCAGCTTTAGGCTAAACAGGCCCAGCTCTCTCAGTGTCTCCTCACAGGGCAGAGGGTACACTGGATGCTCTCAAGTAGCATTGTGTCCCTCTTATACTAGAGGATCCAGAAGAGGACACAGCACTTCAGATATGGTCTCACCAAGACTGAGTCAAGTGAGAGGATAAACCCTCTCAGCCTGCTGGCAATACTCTTCCTAGTGCAACCCAAGAGACCATTGGCCTTCTTGGTCACAAGGGTACATTGCTGGCTCATGGTCAACTTGTTTTCCACCAAGATACTCATGTCCTTCTGGTCAGCTCTGAGCATTAATGCATGCGGTTATTGCTCCGTATGTGCAGGACTCTGCACTTGCCTTTGCTGAGCTTCACAAGGTTCTTTTCCACCCATCTCTCAAGCCTGTCCATTCAGATCCCTCTGAATGGCAACAAAGCCCTCCAGTGCATCACCCACTACTTCCTGCATTGCATTGGCAATAAACATGCTGAGATTGCACTCTGTCCCTTCATCCAGGTCACTGATGAGTAAGTGGGACACGACTGGATCCAGTACTGACACGTAGGGAACACCACTAGCTACAGGCCTCCAACCCTCTGAGCTCTTCTATTCAGACAGTTCTTATGTACTTCCATACACATTCTACATACTTCCTTCTTATATTTGAGTTTTGCTAGAAATTCCTTGCTCATCCATGCAGGTGTCCTGCCCCCTCTGCCAGCCTCTTACTCACCCTCTTATTCACAGGAATGCACCTCGAGCTTGGAAAAAAAGTGATACTTTAATACTAATTAGCACTCTTGGGCCCCTCTTTCTTCTGTGGGGCCTTAGCAGACAGAATTCTTCTAAAAAGGTCCCTGAAAAGGCTGAAATTTGCCCAGGATTCCAGGATTCTCCTGCTTCTTCCTTGCTGAATCCTGAATCCTGAATGCTGAACTTCACCAACTCATGATCTCTGCAGCCAAGGCTATGCCCAAACTTCACACTTCCAGATTGTTCTTTTTTGTTATGAACAAGTCTAGCAGCATAACTCTCCTACTTGGCTCCCCTTGCACCTACCTGTGTCAAAAAATGAGCATCGGTGCTCTACAGGAACCTCCAGGAGTGTGTATGCCTAGCTGTTTTCTCTTTCCAGTAGATATCAGGATGGTTGAAGTTTCCCATCAGAACCAGGGTCTGTGATCATGAGGCTAGTTACAGATGCCTTTAAAAGACACATTGGCTTCCTCATCCTGATCAGAGTGGCCTGTCAAAAATATCCACAACACTGTAACATGTCCATGACATTCTAAAGGATTATTTGCAGTGATTCTGTTTGGCTAGTCCAAACAGGACTATTTTACATCTGTCGGGTCAAACAGTTCCTGATGAAGCATTTATGTGATAGTAAAGCATTCCAGGTAATGCTGAGCTTTTAAAATATATTCTAGAAACAGGTAATTGGAATCTTTCACACACATGTTGGAGAGGCACAGATATCATTTATGGAAGAAATATCAGCAAGTAAACGGGAACAGCAAATGTTGAGTTTGAAGAACCTGACAGGAAAATTGTGCTGCATTATAAAGTAAAATGTGCAGTGGTCATTTCAGTGAAAGGAGGACAAATAAAACCATTAAATCCAACATACATAACTCCCAATGCATTTCAGAGTAATCACAGAAATGTTTTCCTCCTTATGTGCACTAGAGGAGACAAACAGTATTATATATTCATGTTGCAGTGTGTCCCAAAAACGTTCATCTTCTGCTCTCAGATCAAGCTGTGTGTTAACAGACTTACGCTGATTTACTGAACTTGAGATTTTTTACCCTCCATCAGAGGGGTGATATGATACTATCACTACAATGTGATAAAATACTTTTACTAATTCAAATTAAGAAGATGAGAATGTGCTGATTTCTGCTTTTTAAAATATCACATTCGACACATTTTGCGTGTCCTAGGAACAGAAGGTTTGTCAAAATATGCAAAAGATGCAATGATTACAAAACTATTTGGTCAGTAGCATTTAAAAAGGTCAAAATCATTCTAGTCCAATAATGCAACCATTGTCTTCTCTATGATATAAATCACATCTATGGTGACTATCTACAGCACTCTGTTCACATAACTACCAGAATTGCCATGCCTAACAGTTTCAAAAAGCTAACAACTTCCTCAGCTCAGTTGTATCTACACCAGGAAGGCTACATATTCAAGAATAAAACCAATATAAGACACCACAAATTATAATCTCATAATTCATACCGTTATTGGAAATTACTCAAGTTTAGCACTTATGTAGAACTTTTCACAGAAATATTGCACAAGACTGCCTAGTTAGTATTAATGCTATTTCATCTGTAATTATATTTTGTTATTTGCTAATCTACAAAATTGGTAGATTTTGCCCATTTTACTCAATAGCAGAATAAGGTCTCACAACTAACTCTATCAAGAACATTCAGTAAATTACAAATTTTACCTTGAAATTACACAATGATATGCTTCATTTTGCTAAATAAAGCCCTATTGTACATGAATGATATACTTTTTTTGTTGGCTGCAGTGCTTTTTTCTTGTGTTAATTATTTTGTATTAATAGAAAATGTACCTTAAGTAGAGTCAATTTATTAAAGTAATTACGTAGTGAAATTGGTATTAAGAGATGAAGTGGCTTTTCTGAAGATTATACTGTAATATGCCCAACGATGTCAGCTATATGGCTGAATAATCTACAATGCTACATAATTTCTATATGGTATATTTTTAATAGAAATAAAGAGGAATGATTGAAATTCAATTTATAATGTAATATATATACATACAATGCATTATAGTAACATGTAAAAATATATGCTTTATATTTAAATGACCTGCAGTATAAATTTCTTAGAGATTCTAGCATTTGTGCCAGCAAGAAAAAGTAAAAAATATGAAAAGATACTGTAAGGATGTGGACTAATACTCTTAGATACATTTTTATGAGAGCTGATGGTTTATTTGTGCTATAATACATTATTATGTAGACATATTAAATCATTCTCAATCATTCTTTTAATGAATCTAATCCTGCAAAATCAGAAATTGCATTGCCAAATTGTTTGGGATATTTTTATTAGTAGAATGGCATACCAGACTTCTGCCTTTAAAACTTTATGTATACATATACATAAACTCCTGCTAAAGCAAAATCAATTTTAACTGGATTTACAAAACTACCAGATGTCAGTACACCTTTCTATATTAAATATTATAGATAATGCAGTACTGCTCAGGTAGTTTCAATAGTTTCCAACACAATTCATTATACCTGTAGCATTGAATATAAAGAAAGCAGTTTTCAAATGCATGCATAGGAGACACTATACTGCTACTAATGAAAAGATTTATTTCTACCCCAAGCAGCTGGGATACAAAAACAAACATATAAGTAAATACATACATATAAATACTGGGAGAGAGAAGGAGAGGGAGAGAAGGAGAGGAAAAGAAAGGGGGACAGAGAGAGACAGAGATACTGGCAGACAGCAACTAACAACACTCACAGAAAAAAAAACCACAAAATTAATTAATGTTAATTGGTTAAATTGTTATTAAATATATTAATTAGTTAATTAAACTGAATATATAGTAAACAAAAAATACCCTTTAAAAATTACAGTATAATTTTAAATGTCTTTAAAGACATAAATGTCTCTTTCACTGTTAAGAGACAGTGAAACTTCTTAGCTTCTTGAACTCAGAATTCATATCTCAATTCCTTCTAGGTCCATATTATTCCATTGTTAATTTATTGTACTTTATCTCCCCAGGACAGTTTCAACAGATGGTGATCTCATCCAGGACTTGTTGGGTTGACATTAAATGCTTTATTTTAAGAGATGTCACAACACGGCTAAAATGTGAAGAGCTTATACTCCATGGTACACCTGATGAATTTAACTGAACACTGCAGGGTTTTTTGCTTTAAAAGTAATTAATATATGCAGGTTCACCTACAGTATGTGGCACAGGATTGCATCCAAGCAGATTCTAAAGATCTCCAAAGAAGGAGACTTCAAAACCTCTCTTGGCAACCTCTTCCAGTGCTCTATCACCCAGTCAAGAATTTTTTCTTTAAGTTCCTGTGGAACTTTTGGTGCTTCAATTTGTGGCTGTTTCCTCTAGTTCTATCAGTGACCACCACAGAAAAGAGTCTGGCCCCATGCTCCTCACTCCCTCCCTTGAGGTACTTATACACACAGATCAGATCTGCCCCAGCCTTCTCTTCATCACACTGAACAGGTCTCTTGACCTGCTGGAGACGCTCTTCTTAATGCACCTCAGGATCCCATTGGCCTTCTTGGCCACAAGGGCACACTGCTGCCTCATGGTCAATTTGTGATTGACACCCAGGTCCCTCTCTGCAGAACTGCTCTGCAGAAAGCCAGTCCCCAGCCTGTATTGGTGTCTGGGGTTATTTGTCCCCAAGTGCAGGACCTTGCACTTGTCATTGTTGAACTTCATGAGGTTTCTCACCACCCAGTTGTCCAGCCTGCCCAGGTGCCTCTGGATGGCAGCACAGTCCTCAGGGCTATCAGCTGCTCCTTGCAGTTTGGAGTCATCAGCAAACATGCTGAGAGGGCACTCCATCCCTTCATCCAGGTTGTTGATGAATAAATCGAACAGGACTAGACTGAGGACTGATGGCTGGGGGACACCCCTAACTACAGCCATCCAGCTGGACTCCACACCACTGATCACAACCCTCTGAGCTCTGCCACCCAGCCAGTTCTCAATCCATCCCCTTGTCCTCTCATCCATCTTACATCTCTGGAGCTTGCCCAGGAGGATGTTGTGAGGGATGGTGTCAAAAGCCTTGCTGAAATCCGGATAGATGACATCCACCGCTCACCCCTCACCTCAGCCAGTTACTCCGTCAAACATGATTTCCCCTTGGTGAATCCATGCTTACTGAGCACCTTCTTGTCCTCCATGCACTTGGAGACAGAAGCAGGATGAGCTGTTCCATCACTCTCCTAGGGATGGAGGTGAGACTGACTGGCCTGTGGTTGCCTTTGTTCTCCTTTTTATCCCTTTGAAGACTGGTGTGACATTGGCTTTCTTTCAGTCCTCAGGTACCTCCCCTCTTCTCCACAACCTTTCAAGGATGATGGCAAGCAGCTTGGCCATAACATTTGTCAGCTCACCCAGCACTCTGAGGTGCATCCAACCAGGGCCCATGGATTTGCTGGTATCAAGTTTCCCTAAGTGTTCTCTGACTCAATCTTCCTCTGTCTGAAGCATTCCTCTCTCCAGGTTTCTTCTCTTTTCCCTAAGGTCTTGGATTCCAGAGGGTTGCCTTGGGAAACCCTGAAGCAAAGAAGGCATTCAGCAACTCTGCTTTTTCTGTGTCTTTTGTAACCAAGGCATCCACCCCATTCACCAGTGG
The DNA here is from genome assembly GCF_003342845.1 of Nothoprocta perdicaria. Taxonomy (NCBI): domain Eukaryota; kingdom Metazoa; phylum Chordata; class Aves; order Tinamiformes; family Tinamidae; genus Nothoprocta; species Nothoprocta perdicaria. Next base: position 1,339,689 of record NW_020454250.1, read on the forward strand.
ACTTACATTTTCCCTATTCTTCCTTTTTGCCATTGATATATTTGAAGAAGCTCTTATTATTATTTTGAAGATCCCTTGCCAGATTTTGTTCCAAACATGCCTTAGCTTTCCTTGTTGAATACCTCCATTCCCTGACAATATTCCTGTATTTCTCCCAAGGGGCCTGTCCTCTCTTGCACATTCTGCATACTGCTTTCTTCTGTTTGAGTTTTGTCAGGAGCTTCCCATTCGTCCACGCAGGCCTACTCCCCCCCCCACACACACACACACCTGACTTCTTATTCATAGGACTGCCCCATTGCTGAGCATGGAGGAAATGTTGCTTGAAAACTAACTAGCTCTCCTGGGCCCCTCTTCCTTCTAGGGCCTTAGCCCATGGGATTCTTCCAAGGAGTCCCTGCAGAGGCCAAAGTCAGCTATCCTGAAGCCCATAGTTAAAAGGTCACTTACAGCCTTGCTTCCTCCTCGTTGGACTCTGAACTCCACCAGTCATGATTGCTGTAGCCAAGACTACCCGCTACCTTCATAATCTCCAATAAGCCCCTCTCTATGTGTTAGTACCAGGCCCAGTAGCCCACCTGTCCTTGGCTTTTCACAGCCTGTGTCAAAAAGTTACCATCAACGCACTGCAGGAACCTCCAGGACTGTTTGTGTCTCACTGTGCTGTCTTTCCAGCAGATATCAGCGTAGTTGAAGTCTCCCATGAGAGTAAGGGCCTGTGACCATGAGGCAAAATCCAGCTGTCTGTAGAAGGCCTCATCAACCTTCTCATCCTGATCAGCAACACCCTGATTAGCAAACACCCACCACAGTGTCTCCCACGCTAGCCTGCCCTTTAATTCTTACCCACAAGCTCTAAACTCACTCATCATCCACCCACAGGTTGAGCTCCATGCATTCCAGTTCCTCTCTCACATAAAGAGCATCTCCACCATCTCGCCTTCCCAGCCTGTCGTTCCTAAAAAGCACACAGCCTTCCATGATTATGGAATCCACTCGTGTGAGCTATCCAACTGTGTCTCTGTAATTCCAAAGAGATCATCATGGTGGGACTGCACACAGATCTCCAGTTCGTCTTGTTTATTCCCCATGCTTTGTGCATTAGTATACAGGCATTTCTGGGAGATAATCGAGCCTGCATGTTTCCTGGGAGGTATGAAAGAGGACCCTCTGTAATCATATCCTATCCTCACTTCCCCACTACCATTCTCCTGCTGAGTGCCTTCTGACTTCAGCTGCATGACTTCGATTGTCCTGTCTGTGTAACACTCCTCTTCCCTCTTCTTGCTTAATTTAAATCCCTCTTAATGAAGTTGGCCAGCATTTTGGCAAAGACACACTTATCCCTCTTACTGAGGTGGTTCTCATCATTTCCCACTAGATGGTGGTCCACAGAGCCCCAGAAAGCAAACCCCTGTTGCCAAGACTACTGGTATAGCCAATTGTTAACCTGAAATATTCACCTTCTCCTCCTTGAATCCATTTCCCTCACTGGCAGGATAGAGGAGAACACAACCTGGGCTCCCAGACCTTTGACAGCCATCCCTAGGGCTCTGAAATCTCATTTGATGTTGCTCAGTTTCCCCATAATGCCATTAGTGCCCACATGAAACAGTAACAGTGGATAATAGTCAGACTCTTGGACAAGCTTTGGCAGCCTCTTTGCAACACTACTTATTTGGGCCCATGGAGGCAACACACCTGTCTGGGTAAGGGTCTAGAAATTGGTGCTTCTGTGCCTTGTGGCAGAGAGTCACCCATGATGATCACTCACCGCTTCTTCCAGAGGCTCCTTTTCTGCTCAGGGGGAGCATCCTTAAGCACTGGACTTGACTGCCTCTCTGTAGACAATGCCCTAGATGGACCTTGGTCTGTAACCTCATTTGTCTGATCCTCAAGTTCCAGGTCCTCGTACCTTTTGAATGTGGTCACTTGTGGAGGTGAGGTGGGCGAGGGAAGCATTCTCCTGCCACGTTGAACAAGGACCTGTTTCCATTGTTGTTCATCACTTAGTACTGTTAATTCTGCCCCATCTACTCTATGGCAACAGGGTAGTGGATTCTCAGATTAAACTGGGGATTCTCTAGGTACCTCTCCTGGGATGACTGCAGGACGCTGCTCCACCAGTCTTTTTCTTTCTCACATTCTCTAATGCTCTTTAACCTTTCCACCTTCAGCTCCATCACCAGGCTCCATCACCAAGTCCTCCTCCTACTCATACCTAAGTTTTTGCTGTTCCCTGGGAGCATGGAGAGGCTCAGGCACTCCCCACAGCTAGAGACCTGGACTGCTGTATGTTTCTGTGACTGCATCACCACAGTCTTCTTGGTGGAAGGAATTATATCTTTTTCTCTTTTCCTCCACAATGAAGATATGTTAGAGTGGTGGAAATGGTGAGGAAAAATATCAAGCATATGGTTTACAAATACAAAAGGTATTGAAAGGAGTCTTGACTTTTTTTTTTTTTTTTWAMMATCAGAAGACTGAMAGMATWAAAAAAAAAAAAAAAAAAAAAAAAAAAAAAAAAAAAAAAAAAAAAAAAAAAAAGAAGAAAGAAAAAGGCACATGAGCCCCAGTCAGACCCTGTCAGACCCTAAGGTTTTGCAGCTGAAGTTTATAAATAAATTTTAAAAGAAATAACTAGAGAAGTCCTCCTCACACCCCCTCAAAACATCCAAACATCAGGTAGTCAGGACATTCATTCCTAGGACTTCTCATTGGGAATAGAAAGTAGTAGAAAACACCTATTTATTGACTGCTATATTAGAATACAATGATGCAAATTCACTGGTTCAGTATCAAAAAGTAACACAGCAGCATTAACATGTGTTATTGAATTATTATGTAATTGTTTCTAATAGAGATACTGTGTTGTCACTTATAAATAATGCATATTATATCATGGTGATTATGCAGTTAACTTATGTCACCAGCATTCTCATATTACCTGCTCTTACACTCTGGGTCAGCAAGTAACTTCCTATTAACTGCTGAGTATTCAGAAGGGCATTTTTAACAGCTCTAATTAAAATGCTTTAAATGCCTACTAAAATCCCTAATGAGAATTTTCATTGTAATAGATGATCTGAACAAGCTTCCTCTCTCTCACTATGTGCAGCTTCTTGCTGCTTGTCTTGGGCATCATGTGTCAAAAGTTACTCTTGCCTTTTGCCTGTGGCACTCTGTCCCTTAAGATCAAGATCCTGCCCTCTGCATATTGCTCCCAGCAGTAAGAATGACCTTAGTGACAATGGGTGTGCAATACCATGAACTTTAAATGCTTTCTCTCCAGTTATCACTAGAAACACATTCCAGGATGAAAGGAACAACCTCACTGTTCTTAAATGGCCAAATTCTCTCTTCTGCCAGTAAGATATGCTGTATGGAAACAGGCAGGGTTTCTCCCCTGTGAACGACTGTGCAAAAGCCCTGGAAAGAAGGCAGGATGTTACAGTTGGGTTGGTATGAGTAAGAAAGCTGAGCTTTTCTCTGGGGTGACAGGCACGTCAGAGAGCGTGACATCAGATGTGCTCACACCCTCGCAGACATTGTACAGTGGCCACAGGGATGATTTAATAGCTGAGAACAGCTATCCCCAACCACTATGCTAAGACATAAATCTCAACAGAGTCCTTATAAGTAATAAAGGCTTATATTCACACACCAAAAAAAAAACCCTCTTGCCTTACTCATTGTTAATAAGGAAAAACAGCAAGCCAGAGGGCAGTTCCAAACATTTCTTCACATTACAGTGCAAGCATTGAAAAACAAAAGGAAGAAACACAGGCATCTGAGCAAACTACCATGTGCTTGAAAAACAGATGGCTCACTTGTGGCCAATACTTTACTTCGTCTTTATTCCTTTATTCCAGAACAGAATTAAATTGGAGAAGAAGGCAGGGAAAGAGCAAACTCTTTGTGTTAAAGTATTAAAAACAACATAATATCTGGAGTATTAAATTATACTCCAGAAAGTATTAAATTGACTAACTTGTTATGAACAGAAAGGGTCAGAAAATCTCAGAAATTATTAGTATTAAAATCCTGCAAGGATTATTATTAATACATATTATTAATTAAAAGAATTAATACTAATCTTCTTTAGATTTTTTTCAAAAGATCCTAATAATTAACAAATAAAAAAAAAGTATAATATTCACATTCTGCTAAATAAACACTAAGACCACATAAAACACAAGCAGGAATACATACAAAGCTTGTAAAAAATACACTTACGATCCCTAAAACCTACCCAGTTCAAAAACCCTCAGAATGCTTCCCAAGTGCATACCACTACACTACAGAATGCCCCAGACTTTTACTGCAGTCATTCCAAGAAAGAAAAGAAAGAAAGAAAGAAAGAAAGAAAGAAAGAAAGAAAGAAAGAAAGAAAGAAAGAAAGAAAGAAAGATCTAGCAATCTAGCAACTATGATACAGATTGATACTATGATACAAATTTGAGTGTGAAATGGAGGAAATTTTGAAATTCCCTAACCTTAACTTTAAAGTCTTACCGTGTCCTGTGCTTTGCTAAAAATCAGGATACTTAAGAAATAAAAACAAGGTAAAATTTGTGGTTTATAATATACAACTCTGAGATCATATAAAACTGTAAATTTATTTTCTGTAAAATATTGTTCCAATGAGCTTCACACAAGAACAATGTTATCACATATACCCAAATGAAGCACGTATTCGCTGGCACTGGCACCCATGGAAAACAGAAACACAAAGCAGAGAAGACAACACTGATCAACATTTACTATGCCCCATTTTTAAGCTTCCAAATACACAGAAGCAATTTCAGACTGTTTCCCCAACAAGAGTCCCCAAGCAAACATTCAAAATATTAGCTTTCAATATATTGAATGGAAAGAATCTATTTCTCTTACAGGAGATATCAAAACCTAAAGAAACTTGCTATGAAAACCTACAGCAGAATCTTTCCTCGTCACAAGAAACATCTAGTGAATGAATGGATGGCAACTCCTTTGAGGCTTTGAGTTGCAGCTGCAGATTCAAAATCAAAGTTTTCTAATTCATCACATAACAAATCTGAAGTTCGTTTCAACTTTAGAAAATACAGGTTCTGTTTCCCATTATCCCTGTTTATGCACCAGTATGTTCTGGTACTGTATAAATGGTACAACACTATTAACCCATTATCTATACTTCACTAGAAGATGTTCTCCTTATTTTAGAAATTCTTTGTTCAAAGTTATATAGATATCTATCTTTAATAAACAGAAATATAAGATTTCATGAGTTTAGTAAGCAGAAAATGAAAACAAGGAAGTTTATAAATTGTTAGTTTTATTTTGACTTTACACACTGGTACCAATCAATTTAAAATTCAATAAGAAATATTGCAGAGAAGGGCAACTTTTCCCCTTTCTCAGTAAGTTTATTACCACTGTGACCTTGCCATCCTTGTAATCAAATGCAATCCAAGGTCAAAATCAGGAATGTGAAAAAGTATAGGTCAAAAGAAAGCTGTCACTATCAAAGTATAAATTAGTATTTCAAAAACTAATCTTAAAATAATCAGAAACTTCACCAGTATAAATAGATGTCACCTAAAGAATGTAAGTGAGAAAACGGTTTTCCATGCATTGCAAGCAATGATTTTCTTTCACTTTAAGTCTGTGATAGGTTATTTATGTTTCACACTAACCAAACTGTTCTGGAATATAGCAGCAGCAGTGCGGCTGAATCACTGCAGTTCAGCCTTCTTCCATACTTACAGAGTGCATCTCCAAACTGCTCTTTTCAGATAGCTGCTTATAGAAACATATAAACAGAACAGGAGTTTCTATACTAGTAGATTCTAAACTACTAGTAGATTCTAATATAATCTGATCTAATACTATACTAGTAGATTCTAAACTACTAGTAGATTCTAAACACTATAAAGAAGGTTTAACCTGCTGTGTGACACTCAAGCTGAGATATAAATGCTATAATTGATTAATTTATGAAAGTTTAATGACTTCTATCATCATTCTATCTTCATAGGCTTGATTTGTCAGGCTTTATTATATATTATTATTTGTTCCTGCTTTTTAGACTTCGAATCAAACTTTTGCTTTGAGAATTGGATCTCAGAGTATATCATTGCAATTACAAAGGGGAAGGATACAGAGTCACATGCAAAAGACAGTTAGCAGTGAATCTGGAGCTTTTCTCATTTTTGCTGCAAGTTTTGCTTATTTTTCCCTCTTCTGTACTGCCATACTTCAGCTTTAAAGTGCTGTGATTCATCTTCAGCCTATGACCCCACCACAAATTGCAGACATGTCTCTCCAGTTATCTGGCATTCTTGATAATATTGAAGGACTCTAGCAGCACACACTATTTTTACCTTCAAAATAATGCTTATGTCTTGCCAAAATGCATGCTAGGAAGGAGAAGTTAGAAACATCCTATGGATTTCCTTTAAATCTTCATATGCTGCTTCAGCAATATATTCTGTGTGTATCTTAGCAAACTGTCTTTTTGCAAAGGATGCCATTACTCACCATGAAAATATCTATGATAATACCTAGTCCATAAAGAGAGTGGGTCTTCTGAACCTTTTTAAAATTCCAACTCTGTAGTTATAAGAACATCATAGCTAAGGAGCTATGAAGTGTTTACACCACTCTATGTAAAAATGTGAGAACTATTTCTCTAAAAAGATACACCTTGGAGTATACTTTGGGACTGTTTTGTGAGCTTGCAGTTCAAATCTGTGCAGTATTTTTCTTATATGCTAGAAACTTCCAAGTCACCAGCAGTGACTAAAAATGCTTGACTTGTTGTCATGGTACATCTCTGTTTGGTTGCATTTCAATTGGAGATGGATTCTGCTGCTCAGAGTCATCAAATCCTTGCATGACAAATGCCCTCCTTTTACTGTAATTATTTACTTGCCATAAGTTTTTTTATATATATATATATTTATACTAGGAATCCTCCACTCCATTTCACAAAAATCTTAAACATATGTCTCAGAGAAGTGTAAAACGCTTTTTTCTCTGTCATGAATGCTCAACATTCTTCAGCGTAGTTTATCTTTCACAGGATCTATATTCAATATCAATCTACAAATTAAAACAATGCATTAAACTGAGTAAATTAATACAGCTTATTACTGTCTGATAAACACAGTAAACAATGAAAAAAAAAGCAAACAAAGACAAAATAGATGTTGCTATAATCACTTCAGAAAATCTCCTTCATTCTTTCACTCCTAATGAAGAAATAGCAAATAGAAATAATTCATGAATAAATAAAGACTTTGTAGATTTTATGTCTTACATACAGAACTTTCTTTTCTATGGATAGCTTTGCCAGTACATAGAGGGAAATCAGATAAATGTTTCTGTTTACACTTAAACTTCAAAAGTCAGCACAAATGAATTAGAGGAGTCTTCTGCAAATAATTTCTAAAAGTAATAGTAAACAATACTCATATTCTGTAATGATCATGTAGGTACTGTTGAAAAGGTGAAACCAGGTGTCAATGCAAAAACAGCAGTTAAAACAACCTAAAATAAATAAAAATATTAAACAGCTATCATCTTTACTTAATAATAATGCACTTAAGCTGATGTACAAATCTCCAAGAGCAGGAACTCTCTAACTGACTTAAAAGTGAATATTGTGCATCTTTGAAATTTTTAAGCTTGGTCTATACTGACCCAATGTTCTTATATTTCCTAGTATGATTCTCCTATTTTTTATCCTAGTTTTAGTTTTATAACAATTGAAACAAGGAAGTCTTGTAAAATTTTCCATTATTTCCCCCAGAGTATACTCAGTACAATCCTATCAGTTTTATTTTCTACAAACTGATGAAAATCTGTATGTTCCTGGAAGGAGCCTAGAAAATTTTCAGAATTCCTCCCCTGAAAACATAAATCAGGACAGTCTTTTAGCCATCCTGTATACACCTGGCAACACGGTAGGTGCACAGAGCTCGTTTCTCCTTTCCTTTAAAATAACTTCATTAACAGTGCAAATCAATCTACTGAACACTGTTGTAGGTATTAAAAGTTCTATCTAAGTAAAAGAATCTTTATATGTGCACATAATTAACCTGCAAATAGTGTGCCCAATCCACGAAGGTATTTTACTACAAATGCAGTATCTCATCCTATCACTCTGAAGGTTTTCCATTTCATTCCCTTGGCTGAAGGGGCGAAACCAAAATATTTTGAGTGACAGACTTATTATGAATGTTTATTATTCCTCAGGTTACATATTTCTGTTTATTGTTCTTGTTTTTAAAGATCATAAAGAGAATAAAACTCAAGAAGAGGTCACACTGAACTAACACTTTCTTTATGGCTTTAAAACACAGAACCATGATGATTTGTCGATGAAGATGCTACACAGCTGTGACAAATTACAGTAACGGATTATAATTAAACTCCCTAGGAAAAGGGATCAGAGAAGCCTAATGTCAAAAGACAGTTTACTTCATAGCAATATTTAAGTAAAAAAACACACTTGTAAAAAGGATTGCTATGTTGTAATAAGCTTCAAATGTTTTCTACTACATGCTTCAAATCCCATATTAACAGCCTCTCACTTATAACAAGCAGATAGGTTTTTTTTTATTGTAAATTATATATGAGCCACCTTAATGCCATTTGTTCTATGTGCTTCTGTTTTATCTATTGACTCAGATGAGCTTCACTTATATTATATTCTTGAAATCTGCAGACAACATTTGTCCTAGACTGTGTGGGAAATTAGAAAGAGGAACTCAACCTAGCAGGTCTTTTCTTTCTCCTGCTTGAAAATGGGGTTGCACAACTGCACAACCTACTAATACGCAGTAAAAGATACTTCAATTCAGTGCACACTTTAGAGTTTGCCTTTTCATTAAATCAGTATCATTTAATTCATGTCAGGCAAAGAGCAGCTCTATCTTTTAAATTTTATAAAGAAAAAGGATTCCCACAGCAATCACAATCTCACATGTCACCCAATGGACATTTTCTTGTGTTTGCTTGAGGAGACATCTTTATAATAGAAATGAGTAGCAGTTACACACAAATGGCTCTGCAGTTCTCTTCTCTGCGACCATCTCAGCAAATGAATAAAAAATAGAAGATGAACATTTTGTTAGATCAAGAGTTAGACAGGACAGCAAATTTCCTAAAAGATTTCAAAGTAAAAGAAGTCAAAGGCTGTGTTAATGCCTTATACAGCCTAAAGGTATTCCAGTGACATTTGGGTAACAGTTTTAATATAGATCATTGATAGAATTGAAATATTTTATTATTCCTTATCCATCATTAATAATAGAACATTTCAAGCTCTAGAACCAATATATTTTTCATACTATACTCAGAGCCATATAAAAACTAACATCCAATTTATCTCAAAGTCAGATATTACAACAGCAAGATGGTTCTGCAAAATAAATGTAGATTATAATTAGAGAGGATGTCAAACAATGAATTCTGGACCAAAGTTCCAAACTGATGATTTTAAATAGAAACAGTTAACTTGCGTTTACTGGGGACTTTGGCACCAGTAACTACATTAACTGCATTAATAAATTAAACAATGCCACAGTGTGGGCCTATGCACTGACTCACAACCATTACTTGCATGAACTGTCAACATGATTCTTAGCTTTTTCCCTGCAAACAGCACTCTCCTACCTAATGTCAGCAAAAGTTTGAGGATTAACAAAAGCCTGAAAATAATCACATAAATTGTGCAAATAATGCTACACCTACCAAGCATGTCCCCACAAGGTTAAATTATCCATGCTAGCTGGGATACTTACAGATCCTCAGCAACATAATACAAAATGTCACACTTTGAGAGATTCCAGTAAAAATGTCTAACAAAGAGAGGACACACAAGAATTGAGTCCTTGTGGATTCCTGTGTAGAACCTGTCAATACTTAAGGAGGTTTGACATAAGCCAGGTCTCTGACACAGTATGACACAGGAAAAAATCATGGAGTGGAGTAACTCTGCCATAGTGTTATAAGCTAAGCTACATAAAGGCACACAATCTGCAGAACTATTCAGCATTGGTGCATAACAACATAGCAAGACAACAATGACAGGAGACATAACTGTGTCGGAGAGTTAAGCCCAATGCATAGGTGCTTCTATGGTGTAGTCCTGATGTGTGCTCATGTGGTCCTTGGAGAGACCTGAGCTTTGTTCAGTGCACTTGGCAGTACCGCTACCACTGACATCATCAGGCATCAGGCTGCATGCCTGTACAATCAATACAATCCTTACCTAGACCAATGGAATAATGGAACACCATTTGCCTTGATTCAGAAACATAGGAATACACACACACAACACTATCTGACACTTCACCTGACACCTAGACTCATAAAACATGTCTCTCTGGTTTAACTAATTCTAAGTGGAGTTCATAAACATACTGCGGCCAGTTAAGCTTACTGGGATCTCCATGAGTAATTCCTGGTGCTGTGCAAAGAATGGTGGGATGGTAGTTTTTTGGTTTTGGAGTGCCAGTAGGAGCTCCACAGGAGTAGGATTTGGATTCCATGCCTCTATGAAGTTGCAATAACCAGTCTGGGCTAGGGCCTAAATGGCTTCTTGAACTTCTTGTTGTGAAACACCACATCTAAACAGTAGAAGGCCTCAGAGACTTCCAGAGATGTCCCACATGGACTGTCCTGAACCAAGAAGTGTGTGCTGTGTTTCATTTGCCAATCCCTTGTTACAGGTTCTCCAAACCTTGCTTTATTTCTGTAGCGCAGAGTTTCTGGAAAGTGGTAGATCTGCAAACCTAACAGGGCCAAAGAATGCATGAAAGGCATCGTGGAGCAGGTATGACCAGAAAAAGCAACAGTAGACCCTAGTGGGTGCTGCAGAAGACAAACTGAGGTGGAGAGAGCTTGGAAAATGGCAATCTGAAGCTAGTAATGCAAAGCCCCTTTTGTAGCATCTAAAAAGTGAGTGATGTTTCCCTGTGTGGGGGACACAATCAGTGACTCCAGTCTTTCTGCTATACTGAGAGGTGTAGGCACAGAAGTGTGGGGAATTGTTGTGAAATGTTGCAGTTTGAAAGCCGTAATAGTGGTGGTGGGGGGGGGAAGGAGATATCAAATTAGTATCGGATTTACAAACAATCTATGGACCATAGGTCCGATCGCCTTCCTAGGAGCGAATTGAGTTGCCAAATAGCGTCATCCACTATAAGCTCAATTCTGGCAGTATTGGATTCACGAACAGTCTGTGGACCGTAGGTCCAATCGCCTTTCTAGGAGCGAGTTGAGTTTCCAAATAGTGCGATCAACTATAAGCTCAATTCTGGCAGTATTGGATTCACGAACAGTCCATGGACCGTAGGTCCAATCGCCTTCCTAAGAGTGAACTGAGTTCCCAAATATCCTGATCAGCTATAAGCTCAATTCTGGCAATATCAGATTCACGAACAGTCCGTAGACTGTAGGCCCGATCACCTTCCTAGGAGCGAATTGAGATCCCAAATAGCGTAAGCAACTATAAGCTCAATTCTGGCAGTATCGGATTCACGAACAGTCTGTCAACTGTAGGTCCGATCGCCTCCCACCAAACAAGTAGTCAAGTTCACAAACAGTGTGATTTATTCAAATGCAACATTTACAAAGCAGGTTTCGGATGTCATTATAGGAAATTCTCTACTACAGCATGGGGTTTTTTAGCTAGCTCTGATGTACAAATGTGCAATCGTCACACACCCCAGAAGATGGGAGAGGGCTCTCAGTCTCGAGTCTCCTCAGGCAGCATCTCAACCTGAGGAGAGGGAAGGGGGATCAACACTGATCCAAGAGTGATGATGGATTCTTCCCTCTCAGTTATTAGTCTTCTCAGGCGATGTTCCAGTCCAAGGGGAGGGAAGGGGAATCAGTGCATCGACTGACCCAAGAGTTATGATGGAGTCTCCCCCAACAAGTTCTTAGTTTTCTCAGGCGACATCTCAGCCCGAGGGAAGGGGGATCAGCCCGTCGGCTGATCCAGAAGTTACGATGGAATCTTCCCTCCAAGCTGTTCATTCTTAGTTCACCTTTTATACTTTTCTTTACATTCAGGTGGAGCTTGAGTGACTAGAGTCATCCTTAATATCATTATTGATTGGTGAAAAAGTTTCTCGCTTTCATTTAAAGGTAAAGTCAATCGAAAATCTAGAGTGCATGCTCAGTGAGGGGTGGTCGTACCTCAGAGGCGGCTAATTTTTGGGATGGAGGTATGTTTTGGCATTATAATGAGCGTATAATGAGCAAAGTTGAAACAAAGTTCATCCGAAATGGGTGATTTGCCACTTTTCTGGCTCAGCACCGGACTTTTTATCATATATCTCCCATTGGACAGCTACTGTGTGGCTTATCAGTGGCCCAGCACAGGGAGTGCAACAGAGTTTGGCCACGGGGTCTTCACTCCGCTCCATCCTCCATTACTCCCCTTTGCAGCTGCGAGGAGGGCAGATTGTGTTGCCCAGGCAACTGTGGAGGAGCTGAGTCCGTGTGTACCAGCCACCCTGGAAGTGGCAACTGTGTCTCACCCCAGGCAAGCTTCTGTAATGCCAAAACTTCTGTTAGGCCCTGGTTTTCCAAACAATTCCTCCACAGGAATACACTGACACATACTCCTGCTATTTTGGATCCACTGTAGTAAGCATATCATTTGACACCAGGGTCAGAGCACAGTCACAGGTCATTTAGTTTACAAGCATAGTCGATATGTTTATGTTGGCTTCTCTAGTGAAAAAGCACAAGAATTAATGCTTCGCTAATTGTACATTCCTCAGGGCATTCATCACCATCTGTCATGAATCTTGCAGTAATCCGTTCTCCCTCATCATGTGGCAAGATTTCTCTCATAATGGCAGTTTATAGATGCAGTAATAATGACCAGCAGTATAGTTACCACTATGACTAATGACTAGGGGTATTATTAATACTAGCCTCATGCTGTAAAAGCGGCTTCTAAAACATAAAGACAAAGATTGGAAAAATATAGCAATTTCATAAAAGCAATTATTGTAGTGCTTTAAAGTCACACAGCATATTTCTTTGTTGCCAGACTCTCCCCAGTAAATGATCCCAGTTGTATCTTTAATGAAATTATACATGTACTGTTAAAAATCAATTTCAAGAGCAACTATAACTGGACTGCACATTAAAAAAAAAAAAAAAAAAGGCTAATTCAAGTGACAATACAACATTCAATATTTGTATTGAGATAAGAATGTATCTGGCCTGATTTTTTTTTATAACAAAACCAACAATCTTTGCAGTTCTCTCTTTTTGTACACATCTACAGATACATGCAGCATGTATCATCCACGAAAAGTAATATTCAGAAATTTATCATTCTAAAAGCCTAAGTCTCAGCCATTCTAAAAGCCTAGCTAGAACCTAAGCTTATAAAGTTGGATTTTGAAGAGGTCTCATTCATAGAGAGAAAAAAACCCCACAAACTATAGGAGAAGGAAGAATTGTTGTCATTTCTCATGCTTGTAACTCTAAATATTTTTAACAACTTATTAATACTGGTTGATTCTTCATTCTGGAAAAAAAACAGTGATCTCCACATCGAAGAAAATAGTTTTGGCAACGAGATGCTCTTACCTCCTTCTTTTTTTTTTTTGTTTTTTTTTTGTTTTTTTTTTGTTTTTTTTTTGTTTCAGTCTTCAGGGTAGAGTTGACTGATGACATATGTGATACATATTTTAAATAGTGGCATTTAGCATTTCCTCAGCCTGGTTTGCACATGTAAATTTTCTTTTAATAAAATGAGTATAGCAATACTTTTGTGTTATAGAGTAAGTGAACAACAAACACCAATTTATTACTTCCACTTTGTATTCAGCTGTTCTGCATATAAAAAGCATTCCAGTTCATAGTTTCCTATTCTTTTTCTGCAGTAGAAAAGTATTTTGGAAATCAGTTAGCAAGTTTTGTTTGTTTGTTTGCTTGCTTTTGGTGGGTGATAAAGCTATCTCCAGACGCCCTAGGTCCTCTTTGGAGAGGTTAATGGGGGAACTGTTTAACTCCTATAGAGCCATTCCCCAAAGACAACCTGCTTTGTGGTGATGCCATATTTCGTGTTGCCTGCCTGGAGGACTGTAATGATACAGAGAAGAATGCACACCTGCTTTAACTATTACATTGGCAAGTGTTTTTCTTTCTTTCCCAAAAGCAAACAGAACAACCTGTTGGAAGCTGGAGGCCCCACAGAGTTGCACTTATATTCAGTAGATTACCATTTATAAGCACACAGAACAATATCTAAACCATTCATCTTAAAATGCATATGTCACACCTACACAACTGACAAAAGCAATTGCTGCTGGGAAAGGAGAATTCATATAGTAAACATATGTTTAGAATTGCTAAAATCTTAGCTGATAGGTGTTTTTTTTGAATAACTGCAATGCAGGTGGAACCTGCCTGTGCAAACAGCAAAAGCACTGAACCATCAGCTGTTTCAGGGAATGCAGAAAATCTAATTTAAACCACGGCAGAAATTATGGTCACATAATTGGTGATTACCTATTCCATATTTGTGTATAGTAAATTATATCTTTCTCCCCAAGTTTCTGTCATAATCTGGGTCACTCCTTAAGCTTTAAGGTTAGCATTTTATTAGCAGAAAAATATGTCTGCTTTTGAAACAACTCAACTGATTATAGCATCAAGTAGGAAGTACGCTTGCTTTGAAAATATATCTAAAATGATTTAGAAAAAAAATACTTTCTTTAAGCAACACTATCACAGAGCATAAAAGTAATGTTTGTCATTCTGATGGTCAGTTGACTTTAAATAACTTTCCTTTATTCTGTTAACAGGAGTGTACTGTTTCTCTGTGCTGAGAATGTTCACACAACCATACCTATATAATGCTTTTGACTATGCCTTCATCTGCTCTGACCAGAAAAACACTTTGAGTGCTTGGCATCTGGAGCTTTCTGTAAAAGTTTACAGAGAGTTTTACTTACTCTTTTACCTTTATGTGTGTCAATACTCAGAAAACCTAAGTTTTTTACTCCATTCTGATTCCCATTCTGGTAGAATAAAATGAGGGGGGAAAAAAGTTATATCTTAATAACTAATGGTTCCTTGTCTAGGAAAAAAAATGCAATTAATTTTATTTGTTAGGAAGTACTACAAAGTCTTCGAAATGCTAAATCAAGCTCCCTCATCCTCGCCTTTTATACTGTACGTGCCCAAGCATGTCCAATGTCTCAGTCTAACTCAGTCTCTAGTCCAATGTCTAACTGTTGATAGCCCTCTTAAACTGTACAGTCCTAAAATGTACACATCTTTCCAGCTGCAGTAATGCAAGCACAGAGAAGAGAAGTACACCAGCTTTGCTCAGACTTCTGGCCATGCTTCTACTCTTGCCTGTTATTTGGTTTTATTTATTTGCTGACACATATTCACTATAGCACCCAGATCCAGTTCAGCAGTGTTCAGACACAGCCAGCAAGTAGCAAGGCTGAACTGATACACGGAGTTACTACACTTCAAGATAACAATTTTAAAATGTAAAATCGTAAGATTTCTGTTCACCCTGTTATTGCAAAGTCCCTATGGACTGAGACTCCACTGTCCAGTAGGTCAACTGCACCCTGTAATTTAGTATTCATCTGCGAGTTTGCTCTGGGGAACACATCTACAAAATGCTAGTAGCTAAATGTGGCTCCATAAGTCTTGATACCTTTCAGCTGAAACAAAGAATTCTCTTTTCAATTGCCTCTCAAGGGAATCTCTTTTCATATGCAGGCAGATCATATGCTACTTTTATTATAATCTTCTGTGAGATGCAAATGTGTACTATTAATCTCTTAACTCAGATCTGAAAATTTTCACTCTCTCACCTATAGCAGCAATCCCAATCCTTAACTAATATTTTATTCAATCAGCTACAATTTATCACTCCTTCCTTATCATTTTATCTGTATCATGATATATATATTATCTATATAAAATATAGATATAAATACTACTGTGTATGTGTATATATATGTTTATATCATAATATAGATGTAATGTCTTTTCACTAGCAGTTTTCTTCTTCTCCATCCTGCTTCCTGGTTGTCCCAGCTTCTGAGCATGATGAACATCCTTTAATTGTAACTACCTTGGCATGCTTAACAATTGTCAACCATTTCAAACATTCTTTTTTTTTCCAGCTAAACTTTCTAGAATTTATCTTGCATTACATTCTAATGAGTATACACAAAAATACGGAAATCCCTAAGAATATCTTCCCTCTCTGAACTTCTTCTGTGTCTTTTCTTAGATACATGAAGTGATAATATATCTCTATACTAGGCATGAGAAGGATACGTTAGAGTCTTTCTGATATACTGTAGTTTGCATTAACGATAACAACAGAATCATAATTAAGTACTAGTCACCTTTAGGCACATGAACTGATAAAAACTTCTTCAGTGTTGTTTTTCAAATTGGTTCTGAGAAAAAAAAAAAAGAAACATATATAACTAAATGATGTAGAGTAATAATTCAAACATATCTGTACAGAAATTGTACTATAAAAAGTGAATTGTTAAACATAAAAAATAAAAATAAAATAAAAAATCTTGAAGTGAAGCTCTAACTTAGTTCACATTGGTGGGTCTATACATGACTAATTTGACTCCTAAGTTACATTAGGAGTAACAGTTGTAAAAAAAATCACTTATCATAAATACAGGCATATCTTACAAAATATATGCGGCATTTTTTCTTTCCAGTAAATATATGATGTAAATAATGAAATGCAGGGACTGTCAGGAAATGTCACCCTGTGGCACATGCTCTGTATGATCTCTAGATGATCTCTAGATGATCTCTAGAGGTCCCTTCCACCCTCAACCATTCTGTGCTTCTGTATTTATCTCTTCAGTTTTAAGAGATGGCAAGTGGTTTTTTTTTTTTTTTT
>NW_020454250.1:1356627-1427869 GCF_003342845.1 Nothoprocta perdicaria
TTTTTTTTTTTTTAATAGACACATTGACTTAGTCAGGCTTGAGTTTTGCCTTTCTCTAATCAAGGTTAGAACAAAACAAAACAAAACAAAATAAAATATTTTAGAAGCAAATCAATAATCTTTTACACATCGTTATACAGTCTAACTGAAAACTGGAAGAGGGTGTCTTCAAAGACAGTGCAAGTCTGTTTATTTTTTCAATATTTATACTTCGTTTAAAGTCTGTGCTTAAAAATTCCTAATTAAGTGTGACTTCTGTTATTGGTTCATTTCACAAAACCTTTCAATAAAAGAATCTTTAAAAGTGTTGCTAAGCTGAACTATAAATCACTTGTGTGGAAAGGTTTACGGAGACTTTGTAACATGTCAGGCTGTTCCCATAGAAGATGTTCTGTGTCTGCACAATTTCTTCTGTACTACACAGTACATATCTGTGCATTCCTTTACATAACACTGGTTTATAGCAGTTGAGGATAGTATACTGAATACATATTATCTGCAGGATTTGTGTGTGTCTCTGTGTCTGTTTGGAGGGTACTTATTTTTCTCCTCTTTTGGGAACAGCAGAACTGATCACAACTACTGTATAATGTGTTTACTTTCACCAGGACTAATTTCCAACCTGCAAGACAGGGTATATTCAATATTCTACATTATGCCCTATCTTTTTGTCCTATAAAATTTAATGAGGCCTTTAAAAGAATCTGCTAATGGTTAAGTACAAATATAAGAACCATTTAATATCTGACGGGTGAAACTGTCAGTGTTGCCAAGCCAGTGTACCTACTCTTAAGGCAGGGTTCTAATACCATAATAAAAAGAGTATCAGTGTCAAAGTGTATTTTTCTTACTTAGTATTTCTTATTTACTTAATAAAACTTAATATTTCTGCTGGAACTGAAAAAATATAGTTCTTTCAGACCATCACAGGAGTTAATAGGGCATGTTTATTACCACAGCATTGAAACTGAAGACGAGAAGGGGGGAAGGAGGAATAGAGTCAATAAAGCTAAATGTTTCAAGTACAGCAATTTGTTCTTGTTCATGCATCATCTCCTAGAAAGTGTGCAAAAAGAACACAGAGAACTATTAGAACAGAAGTTGTTGAAATAATAAAATACCTAACATTTCTTCTGAAATGCAAGGAGAATCTTAAAGCCTCATGATGGCTGCAATTACAAAATTGCCTTGATAGAAAAATATGCTGCCCTTTATAACCATTTGCAGGCATTTCCAACAAACTCTGAGAGGGCAACTCAGCAGATCTCCATTCTGTTTTCTCAGTCTCAGGTCAGGGATGGTTATTCTGAGCTTGACATGATCTGTAGAAAATACTGTTATTACTGATTTCAGAGAGAATTAGATAACTCCACTCTTGAATTATGTTAAACTACTGCCTTTCACATAAAAAAAAAAAAAAAAAAAAAAAAAAAAATCCAATTTAGAAGGAGAAACAAGACCAGCTAATTTTTCTGCCATACAATAGTAAAATTAGCCCTAAGTTTACTTCATATATATATATATATATATATATATGTACTTCATATATCATTATTGATATATATATCAATATATATACTTCATATATATATTATTGGGAGCCCAAGAGTAACAGAATGTTTTACTGATGTTAACCTTCCTACCTTTTACTCCTACTTCTACTACATTTTTCTCCTATTCTCTTAGAAGTTTACTCCTAATGGTATATTTACTGTAGCTTAGTCAGACAGGAATGTGATCCTAAATAGTTAAGAAGGACCACCTGTCTCCTCTCAGTTCAGAGCCCTTTAAAATATTTATTGTTTGCAGGAGCCTTGTGATAATCATGATAGAATAATCAATTCAAAATCAAATGCTACAGTTTATTTTCACATATATCTTCTTACTGATTTTGATTTTATTAATTCAGCTATCAGATTTTTTTTCTTCTCTTTCTGAGATCATAAAGGTTCTCAATATAGGATATTAAACAAGATAAAATGTAGTAGCTTTGTGGGATTACAAAATAAAACAGGGACCACTAGCAAATAATGCCTCCCTCACCCTCTCCATCACCAATTTGACCAGTGTTATCTCATAGTATAACGTATAAATCAAGCATGGCATGACCTTCCTTGAAGTCAGAGATTTATTTATGCTGTTTGGAGCAAAGTCTTTTAGCCAGTCATGGTTTGGTTTCATTCTGGCACTTGTGACTGATGTGCCTAATATTTCAAGGAAGGTCATGCCAGAGAAGTAAATATCCCATTTCTTCTCAGTATACTAGGCATGCCAAAAAATACTCTGTACAGCAGACAGCAGGCAGAAATTCAGACAGAGCATTTTTTTCCACAATTCGCTGTTAATTTTATTAATATTTTAACACATTTTAAATGGACCTGTAAGAATTATAATCTGTGAAATCACTCATGAGCTTTTCATAAAAAAAAAATAGTAGCATTAAATTAGCTTCTGTATGAAGCTTTTTGGTAGCTTTGAAGCTTTTGAAGCTTTTGAAGCTTTGAAGCTTTGGAGCACCAGCTAAAACACAAGTGAGGAAAAAAAACAATATTCAAGTATAATCCCTGGAAATAATCTAGGATGCTGTCAGCTGCCTTTTTAAAATTATTTTTATTTTTATTTTTATTTTTATTTTTATTTTTATTTTTATTTTTATTTTTATTTTTATTTTTATTTTTTTACTGGTCAAGTAGATATTCCAAAAGAAGTTGTAAAAAGCTTCACAATCAGTTTATCAGCCCTACCTCAATGATCCTTCTATCCTACAAGAGCATCAGTGTTTTTAAAGATCAACAGAACTACTGAAATTTTGTATGTAGCAGTCCTATTCCTTTCTCCACGTTTTTAATTGTTTATGAAGTAGTGGAATGTTATTTGTGATTAGAGATCTTCTTTTAGAAATGATTTTAAATGATTTTAAATGATTTTCTGGTAACAAAGGTGACAAGATTTTGTGAGAGCAGGTTCTTTGCACAAATGTTGCCTTAAACACACAAAATCTCTTACAAACCAATATTTTGCAAGATATTGATCCCTTATGAATTTGCATTGGAATTAAATACTTAAATTTAGATCTCTAATGGCATAATCTAACATGGCTTCCATTAACTTTATAAATTGGAGACAGAAGGGTGATTTTATCATCCCACATTCAGTAGCACTCATGTTACTCTGAAGTCTAGACTCTACATGATCGTAGAATCATAGAATCACTGTGGTTCAAAAATACCTTCCAAGTCCAATTGTAAGCCACTCACCACCCTGCCCACTAACCCACATCCCTAAGCACCTCTTCTACACACTTCTTGACCACTGCCAAGGACAGTGACTCCACCACTGCATTGAGCAGTCTGTTCCAAGGCTGCAATGCTCTTTTCATGCAGAAATTCTTCCTAATATCTAATCTGAACCTCCATGGCACAACTCGAGTCCATTTACTCTTGTCCTATCAGTAGTTATTGTAGTGAAGAGATTGTCTCCTGTCTCACTACAACCTACTTTCAGGTAGTTGTAGAGAGCAATCAGGTCCCCCCTGAACCTCCTCTTCTCCAGACTAAATAACTCAGCTCCCTCAGCTGACCCTCATAAAGTCTGTGCTCCAGCCCCTGCACCAGCTTCGCTGTCCTTCTCTGGACACGCTCCAGCACCCCCATGTCCTTCTTGTAATGAGGGTCCCAAACCTGAAAACAGTACTCGAGGTGCGGCCTCCTCAGCACTAAGTACAGGGGGACGATCCCTTCCCTGGTCCTGCTGCCTACCACTGTTCCTGATACCAGCCAGGGCACTGCTGCCTCATGTGCAGCTGGCTGTGGATCAACACTTACAGATCCTTTTCTGCCACACAACCCTCCAGCCACTCTGCCCCAGGCCTGTAGCGCTGCTTGGGGTTGTTTTGATCAAAGTGCAGGACCTGGCACTTTGCCTTGTTGAGCCTCGTGCAACTGGTCTCCACCCATCGATCCAGCCTGTTCAGATTCCTCTTCAGAGCCTTCCTACCCTCAGGCAGATCTACTTTTCCTCCAGCTTAGCATCTTCTGCAAATTTGCAGAGGGCGCACTCAATCTCCTCATCTACATTATCAACAAAAATATTGATATTCCCAACACTGACCCCTGGGGAATATTACTTGTGACCAGCTTGTCACCAGCCTGATTTAGCTCTATTCACCACCACTCTCTGCACCTGGCTATCCAGTCAGTTTAATAATGGAAGCCCTGAAGGTCCCAGGATCATCCAGGAGAAGCAAAGACAGGTGTTGAACCGCAGATTGAGCTACCTTAAAATTCCCAGCAGGTTATCAAATGTAAACGAGAATGCTTTTTGAAATCCCACACGACTTTTATTAAAGTTTAGTCAAAATAGAATTTCTAAAGAAGTCTTTGAAGTCTGATTTCGGCAAGGCAATTCTTTAAAATGACAAGTCATTTCAGGAGAAAATTCTGACTCAGCTTTGCACAGTACCAAGAGGGCATGCCATTCTGTCTCCTGTTGGAAGCTAGCTTCCTCATGGCTCCATAAAGGTTCAGACTCAGAATATTTGATCCAAAGGAATAAGTCCACAGCCCTTTTAAATAAGGATATTGTTAGGTTGGAGCATAAAACTGCTGCAGTAGAGAAAAATATTAACTTCAACTGACATTCCCAAGGTTGAAATCATCTGTCACTGAAAAGATTGCTGAAGACAAGGACATCTTAGGACCTGTATAACAAGATTCCTTCTTAGGAGACTTGTAATAATTTTGAAAATCTCCAGAGAATATGAATTATATACCTCTGTGCCATTGTGTTAACAAGAATGATTTTAACGATAAGAATAAATTGGAACTTACAGAAAATTCAAATACATTATTACAAACCTAGTAAACATATCCTGCTATAAACAAGCTATGCTATTATTGTATTTGTCAACTTATGACTGCCTAGTTTATGCAAGATACCAAGTTGCATTCTGCTTAATTCCCTGCAATCTCCAGGTGCTATCCACCCTCCTTTCCTCAGGGTGATAAGCAATAGAAAGGTTAAAGGAGGTGTCTAATATATCTATTTCTTTGGCGGGGGTAACATGACTATTTTAATGAATAAAAATATAATCTATTTAATTTGCCACCAGTTTCAGGGGTAAAAATCATTTTTAAGTGATTTATTTTAAAGTGATTTAAAAATACTGCATGTATTTTTATTTAAAACTAATGCTAAAAACACAGCCAATGATTTATATTCAAGACTTAAACAGCTTTTTCCTATTGTCGCATTGTCTGCCGCAGTTCCTTATCATAAGGTCAAGCAATTGCAGAAGTTTGAGACTATAGTAAGACTAAAATACTGTAAATCAAAAACAAATATGTTCCTCATAAATCCAAAGATTTCATACTCTTAGTGCTTCTATTCAGCAGAGTGTAGCTGCAAATCATTTTACTTTATTATTAATAATAATACTACCATATCTATTTTTGTATGCTTTACAATACCAAAATTAATTTTATTACAATATTTTACAAACCAAGAACATTTAATGCACAGTGTGACATTTATTTAAAACTTTTCATTTTTGCCAAACTACCTGAGAAACAATTTGCATATTGATGAAGTTTTGTAAAAGGAACAAAATGTCCTGGATTTCTACAAATACAACTTGCTTAATGCATTTATGTTTACAAAGGAAGAAAAATTATAGTTCACAAGCATACTGAGTATATGCAACATGTGAAGTCAAAATAAGCATCTGAATTTCCTTGTTTCCAAGCAGACAACAACAGCAGCTTGCTTGGTGAATCACATAGCATGTTCCCTTCTGTCTCTTTCATCATTTTTTTTTTTCCCTCAGTGGAAACCAGCAGGGGTCACAAAAGCAGAAGAGGCAAATGGCAAAATTTTGCTGTTTTATCAAATCATCAGAACTCAAGAATTCATCTCTGATTCATGAGATTTTATTAGGTGAAACAGTACCATAGCATGAAACTAACTCAAAAGCATAGTTAAGATAAAATTAAGCCTGAACTTTATCTGCACAGCTCTTAATTTACTGATTCTAGTATGCCAGGGAAAAGCAAGGAAGCACAGATAATTGTCATGAGGGAAGGATACCTGAAAGCACTGGATGATACCTGTCCAGCCTTGCTTGTTTAGGTAAGAAACAAGAAAGTACAGGTGAACCATTTACATCCACATTTTTGTTGGGAAACCAGTTGATGATAATACTTCAGATATCTACAAACTAACTTTAGATTTACAGAAAGTTAAAGAGATAAGAATGGGTATTTTTGACCCGCGATTTCCCAAGCTTATCACAATACAAGTCACAGCTGGTCTGGAGAGGAGGGGCTTTGATCAGTGTCAATATATCTTTACATGGTGTGTATGTGTGTGTTTGTGTGTGTGTGTGTTTCTCACACTATAAAAATCAGTACCAACTTTTAAATCCACTCAGTAAATATTTTTTTTTTTATTTTAATTCATAGAGTTATGTGGCTGTATTCTTTCAGCTTACCTACTCCAAGTTCCCTGCTAGAAAACTGGAAAAATTGCATTGTACATAAAAGGTAATTAAAAGAGCCAAGGTGAGGCATCTGCATTCTCCACCTACAGCCTCCACTACAACTGATATTTCTCTTAAGTAATTCATTGTTTGAAATGCTGATCAGAAAGCTGCTAGAGTTAAAAGAAGTAGGCACAAACAATCCAACTAAATTCTTTATCCTGAGGATTTCCATTAGGTTCATTTTCTATTTCTGTCAGTTTTTATTTACTCAGTTTTCATGAGTCAGAATGTGTAAGCATGTTCTAGATATAACTGACTAGCAGCCTCATGGTTTAAAAACTGGGAAGGATGCAAATCAACCCAGACAGATTTATTTTTCCCAAGAGAGGGCTTAGCACACAAGGCTAGACAGGAATCATTTAGACAGCAGACAGTCACAAATTAAAAAAATCACAGATCCAAATGGAAAATGAGCAGTGAAACAATCCTTTGTGGTGAGTAAATTTCCTTGAGGCTGAGATTTCTTGACTATGTGATCCTTGTTTCATTCATGTTAATAGAGCATGGATAGGAGGGAGAATATTCAGAAAAAAAATACATAAACATCATTGAGAACAAGGATAGTTTTTTTTGTTTCTCTTTTCTCCTTGAAAGGTATTTACACCCATAGTACCAAATGCAACCATGGAGCCAGAATGAGCCAATAAAGAGGACAGTTCTTGACTACAACTAGTCTTAACAATTTATCCCCAAGACTAAAGGAGTCACTACCTCCTGAAACATATTACTGTCAGTGAAATAAGATTCCCTTATTCCCTAATTCCCTGATTCCCTTGTCAGCTGTGAGTTATTTATTCATAAATATTTCCTGAATCATTCCAATCCCTAAAGAAGTGGTGTGATTTTTCTTTCAGGAAGATGTACATAACAGGTTAGGTGTTGCTTTTATCACTTCTTCTGCAAAAATATGCAAGAATAGAAAGTGTGGAAGGACAATCATTGGTAAATAATATCTGCACAAACTGTATTTACAAAAGGATTAGTAAATGCCTGTGCTAATTTACTTTACTTTTTCTTTTTTTTTTTTTTTTTTTTTTAAAAAGGACACATAGATTTAGCTTTGTTATCCACAGCATAACCAGAACATAATCCTGACAGTGTATTAACATTCATAAACACAACATTCTTTGATAAGGAAGATCATGACTATACTAAATAGGGAAAGTTGAAAAAATACATAAAAAAGTGTTTTTAAATAACATAACTTGTACTGCCTAAGCCATGAACAAACCAATTATCTTGTACTGGAACACTGTAAAACAAACTGGTAACGCTAGTACAGTCTTTTTTCTCTTTCATTTTTCTCTTCCTACATACATTTACATTTCTAAAATAGACATTATCTCATTTTTTTTTTCTGATTTGAATTAGTTATCACTGAATGACTGCCATCCTTAATGACATTGTTTATAGTACAGAGTTTGCAGTGAAGCACAGCAGCAGTGGGAGGTAATGGTTTCCAGGACCAGATGGAGATACCTAATTTTTTATTTCTGTGTTTTGTAATAGGACGTGGTATTAGAAACATTATTTTAAACATGAACATCAGAGTGTTTAAGTGGCAAATCAAATACTTGAGTGCTAGGCCTGCTGAACATCTACATTCTGTTATTTTGTGTGTGATCAGTAAGTTGTGGAACTCATGTGGAACTCTTTTACCAAAGATTTCACGAACCCTTGACTGTCTTTCAAGACTTCTGCCTCACTGAATGAACACCATTTTGCTCTTGCTCCCAAGAGCATCATTTGGTAAACAAAAGTCTCACATACTGCTTTTCTTCCTGTGTGTTAGAATGCGTAAGTGTTACTGTTTTTCTGTAACTGATGCCAAATGATTGGGGGTCCTGAGATTCCTTTTGGTGAGGGAAATAACTGACAGCTGAGATAACACCTCTGCAATTTCTTTGAAGGCTGTATTATACTACAGCAACTATCACTAGTCCAAGAGGTTCATGTATGATTGAGGCACACACATCAGAGTCACAGCTTATGGTCATATAATCTAAAATAGCATGAAGGGGTTGAATTAAGGTTGAATGGGAAAAATATCATTTATATTGCATAATATTACATGGTATATCTTTCATGTCTTCTATAAGCACTACATGGCTAACTGCATTATTAGATTTTTTTACTTTCTTATGTTTCTATAAACACATCTATTTCTCACTATATACATTTATACATAAAATTAAAACATTAAGTACATCATGCCAAGGAACTAAATGTTTTAAAGTAATACCAGAAACATGTAAAATTAACAAAAAAAAAAATCTAATATGAAATAGAAAATAGAATTAACTTACAATTGGTTTCTGATTAAGAACTCTACAGCTCTCTAAAGCAAAGGTCTCATCAGGTCATTTAATCTCCTACTCTCTCAGTAGAAAATTACACTTATATATCAGTTAATTTTTGAAAGTAAAATTGAAATATTTGAGAGAAATACAAAAATTTAATTTATGTTAAATGTTAAGAAGGAAGAAATTGCTTAATTAGCATTTAAGAAAAATGCTAAGAAAAATGCACTATAACTCAAGATATGGAAAATTTTGGACATGAGGCAAGAATGTGAACAGCTTTTGTCCCTGCATTTGTGCTTCATCACTTACCACATTTATTTGCAAATTAGTAGTGAGAGTCTGAACTTTAACCATTCCCTTTTCATTATTATTATTTAGGAAATACTTTTTTTAACGGGACAAATTTCTTCTTTGGGGCCACTGAAGGAAGAAAATGCATCCTGTTTACTGCATCCTTTCATAAGCTCAGAAGACAACTTTACATCTGTGTATGGTTGAGGAAACAGGAACTTATCCACCGCTAACTACAGGAACTAATCCTGTAGTTAGCGGTGTCCCCCAGGGGTCAGTCCTCTGTTCAGTCCTGTTCAACTTATTCGTTAACGACCTGGATGAAGGGATGGAGTGCTCCCTCAGCAAGTTTGCTGATGATATCAAACTGGGAACAGTAGCTGATAGCCCTGAGGACTGTGCTGCCACCAGAGGGACCTGGACAGACTGGAGGACTGGGTGGTGAGAAACCTCATGAGGTTCAACAGGGGCAAGTGCAGCGTCCTGCACTTGGGGAGGAATAACCCCAGACACCAGTACAGATTAGGGGTTGACCTTCTGGAGAGCAGCCCCGCAGAGAGGGACCTGGGTGTCATGATGGATGACAAGATGACCATGAGACAGCAGTGTGCCCTGGTGGCCAAGAAGGCCACCAGGATCCTGGGGTGCATTTAGAAGAGCGTCTCCAGCAGGTCGAGAGAGGTGATCGTCCCCCTATACACAGCCCTGGTAAGGCCACATCTGGAGCACTGTGTCCAGTTGTGAGGATGTGGAGCTGCTGGAGAGAGTCCAGCACAGGGCTACCAGGATGATCAGGGGCCTGGAACATCTGGACTATGAGCAAAAGCTGAGGGAGCTGGGCCTGTTCAGCCTGAAGAAGAGAAGGCTGAGGGCGGACCTGATCAGTGTCTATAAATACTTCAAGGGAGGGAGGGAGGAGGAGGGGGGCGGCCTCTTTTCAGTGGTGGACAGTGATAGGAGTAGAGGAAATGGCTTCAAACTGAAGCATCGGAAGTTCCACAGGAACTTAAAGAAACATTTCTTGACAGTGAGGGTGACAGAGCCCTGGCTAGGCTGCCCAGGGAGGTTGTGGAGTCTCCTGCTTTGGAGATCTTTAAAACCCTCTTGGATGCAGCCCTGTGCCACGTGCTCTAGGTGACCCTGTGTGTGCAGGGGGGTCGGACTAGATGACCTCTGAGGTCCCTTCCAACCTTGGGCATTCTGTGATTCTATGATTCTATGAAGGCCTTATATGTTAATCAGTGCTTCCTTACAGCATCTTTCTAATACCTCAGGTCAATTTCCTGATGAAAGGATAATTTAAAAGGCTGATTTAGAGTGATTTTAAGTACTTAGTAAGAGTAAACTGAATTTCAGAAGCTTTAAGTACTTTCCAGTTCTTGATCTGATTTATACTACATTATGTAGCCCTCCACATTGTTTTCAAGTCACTTCAGCTGATAACCATAATATATGTACCTTTCTTCTATGTCAGAGCAGGATAAAAAAATCTAATATTCCAATATTAGCATTTACAGAGATTTGTATTGATTTGAGATTGTATTGATTTTTAAAGAGATTTGACTATGTTTGAGCTTCTGGAAAGAAATTCCACATTCAGATGGAAGGCAAGTGTTCTGCTATGTAATTTCAGGTTCCTTGTTTGGGTATATTTGCTTTTAGTGGGCAAATCTTAATTTACAATTTATTCAAAATAATATACATTAAAAATCTGACACTATAGTAGATGTTTTCTCTATGCTATACTAAAGCAATGCTTCAGAAGAAACAAGACAAGTTGTGAACTGAATGGCTAGAAAGTTTATCAAATATACGGTAACATAACAATTTACAGACACTTTATTTCACAGAATTATTTACAAAAGCCAAATAGAATAGAGCACTAGGAAGGACTATTTAGAAATGATGTTAAATCTCCACTACATTGTTATATTTTCATGCTATGGTAGATTCAGTGACATCTGAAAAATTATGTCAGTGTAAAACCACAGTAACAGAGTAGTATATCAAGTTCTACCTGCTATTCTAGTATATCCATTTCATATATTCTTTTTCTAAAATATTTACTAAAAAAAAAATACCAAGAAAATAAAAAGGAAGGATCTCTTTGTAGAGAAGAAAGATTGTTGCTAATGCACTTATCAGTCAGTTAAAGTGAAACAGCACACCTTCTTCAGAGAAGATAAAGAAAATGTGATCCATCAATGCATGTATACACAATTACACAGAGACATGCATACATTTCTACATTCCTATCTCCCCTTTCATTGCCCTGAACTGTTAGTTCATGCCTGTATGTAGAAAGAACTATATAACTGAAGGCAGATAAAATGTACATATTCCTGTAAGTAAACCTTATGCATACCTTGTCAACAGATCTACAAAGTTCTTCTGCTGTATGCATGGTTGGGACCCAAAAAAAAGAGAAGGATGTGGATTCCCAAGGGGAAAAAAAGAAAATAGACGTAGACAGTAACGTAAAAGATCAGAACAGACTCAGACCTTCCTGTTAGTACACAGTCTACCCATGAAGACTTTTAACAGGAATTGTGGACATACCACATACCACCATTTATATAGCTAACTTCTTGACACAATTCCTTCAAGGAGGAAACCTGCAGGATTTATTTAGTATTCAGTAATTTGATTTTATGCTTATAAAATGGAAAATTTCTTTTGAAAATCATGCATTTCTGAGCAACAAACTTAAAATACCTATTTTAATAATAAAATGGAGAGGTATTATGAAATGTCCTTCTTCTACTTATTTTGAGATGAAGAGAGTCTGCACAGTTTAATTAACAGCACACTGTTCAGTAATTACTCTCCTGCTACTGAAAATTGGGAATAACTCATTCCAGCATTACTGTAAGTTAAATGAACAGCTTATCAGCTAACTTTCTGTTGTTTAGAGGTTCTGCTCAAACAATTTAAGATTTCAAGGATTTATATTCTTTTCTTGTAAATAGTTACTCTAAACATACTGATTGTAAAAATGTAGCACTTCCATTAAAATACCAAGCAGCAAGAGCCTGAAGAGCCAAGCAAGTCAGAATTCAACTCTTCCTGTTCTGGTAAAAGCTTCCCTTGGAGTGCTTTGTCACCATTAGAAGTTATTAATATTTCATAACCTTTCAGATTACCTTTACAGTCTCCTGAAAGTGAAAAGAGAATTCAACATATCACTTTGCAAAAACAGTCCTAGAAGCATACACATAACTTCCTTTGAAGAAAGAAACTTCTTGGAAAAAAGTTCTTGAAAGAGAGAGTCAGCTATTGCTGAGAGCTACTCTGTTTTACTCAGTTCAGCCAAGAGAGCTGAAGTGCTAATTGTTGAATAAACTGATTTTTATATATAACACTTCAGATACATTTAGGAGACACTTCTTTAGTGACAGTGGACTCAGAACCACAAAGTCACAACTAAAGACTTTTTTTTTTTTTTTTTTTTTTTTTTTTTTTTTTTTTTTTTTTTTTTTTTTTAATGGTCAATTTCCAGAATAATGCTGTGGATGGTTACATATTTTCCATGCTTATGCTGAAAATAGGTTCAATTCATCCAATTTAGTGCATTTATTGCTGAAATTCTACTCTTTCTCTCTCTGTTTGTTTTTGTTTTGTTTTTGTTTTTGTTTTTGTTTTGTACTGAGATAGTTATAATTCACATTTACTCTTGAGCTAAAATGCTTATTTTAGCTTAGGTCTTCTCCTGGCTCCCTGCACTTTCTTAGTTTCTTTTTAAGATCTTGTAGAGAGTTCTTTTGACACAGTTGCCATGATTTCTTTTCTTATTTGGTTTCTTAAGCAATTATTTGAGACTAGAATTATGCAAAACTAAAGATAAATATATCATCAAGAAAGCTACTGGAAACAACATGAAAAAAAAAAAAAAAAAAGTAATATTGCCTATATATGAGGACTGCATTGTTCTCAGATCCTGCAGTTCTGGACCTGAAGTAGGATATGATGGAGTTGGAGAAAATATAGAAAACTAAAGTGATTATAGGCAGGGAACCAGACTTCTCATAAAGAGAGATTAAAACTGCAGTGACTTTTCAATTTGAAGAGGAGAATGCTGAGGACATATGATCAAGGATCACAAAATTATAATAGCTGTGAACAAGCTAAATTCAAAACTATCATTTGCTAAATCCTAAAATACTAGAATTAGGGGATCTTTTTTGAAACTAAGGGAAAAAGTACTTCTTTTAAAGAACTAGCAAGGAGATTGTGAAAGCATCTAATATAAACTACTTAAAGGATTAGAGAAATTTAGTTTTTTAGAGAAAATGTTGCTAATCAGACACTAAAGGGAATATACAGAGATATCCTTAACATAACTATTCTCCATGCTGGGGAAGTACAAAATGAACACCTTACAGAAAGTGGTAATGTTTAGGTTTTATCACTAAAGAGGATCTATAGCTGCTATTAAAGAAAAAAAAAAATTACACTCAGTCAGCCATTAGTCCAGGCAATCTTTAAAAGGTCAAGAAGGAGAACCCAAACAACAATCATGCCTGACTAACCTTCTTGACTTGACTAACGTGACATAGCCTTCTATGATGGAATGACCAGCTGGAAAGATGAGGGGAGAGTGATGGATGTCATCTATCTGGATTTCAGCAAGGCTTTTGACACCATCCCTCACAACATCCTCCTGGGCAAGCTCCAGAGATGTAGGATGGATGAGTCGACAAGGAGGTAGATTGAGAACTGGCTGGGTGTCAGAGCTCAGAGGGTTGTCATCAGTGGTGCGGAGTCCAGTTGGAGGCCTGTAGTTGGGGGTGTCCCCAGGCATCAGTCCTCAGTCCAATCCTGTTCAATTTATTCATCAGCAACTTGGATGAAGGGACAGGGTGCCCCCTCAGCACGTTTGCTGATGACTCCAAACTGCGAGGAGCAGCCTGGTAGCCCTGAGGGCTGCCCCGACATCCTGAGCAACCTGGACAGGCTGGAGAATTGGGTGGTGAGAAACCTTATGAAGTTCTACAAGGGCAAGTGCAAGGTCCTTCACTTGAGGATAAATAACCCCAGACATCAGTACAGCCTGGGGACTGACCTCCTGTTTTGTTTTTATTCATAATAGTGAAATAGGTGACCAGCTGCTTCTCATGTTCTGATTTTTAGTATTTACATGATACTCCCATTAGCAGAATCTCTAAGATTTTCATTTAAAAGCTAGCATACGGAACCAATGTCAAGCAATCTTGACTCAGCAATTTTGCTGACTTTTTTTTTTTTTTTTTAATTCACTGTATCTTTGTTAATGGCCATTAAAATAGTTTTTCTTACAAAGTTTTGAAAATCTCATTTCTGTCCCTCAGGATCCTTGAATTCAGCTTGCTTATGAGATCCTGCCTGGGTTCTGTACTATCCAGTTAAGAAGCAGAAATTTCAGTTCAAGCCCAAATTGAAAATTCATAAGTATAATTAGAAATCTTTTTAGATAATACTTACAGTCAGCTATTTTGTTGTCAGACATTAATCAATTATTTAAACAGAGGAAGAGAAAATGCTTAGGTCATTAGTAGAGCTGAATTGTAATTTACAAATTCTAGGAGAAGATAGGAGACTTGCTTGTATTCCCATCTTTGTACTCATTCTCTTTATCAATAGGCTCAGTGTTAAAGGAGATCTCTGTTCCAGCTCAAATAGGAATCTCAAATCTAGATCTGCAGATAGGAACTTTTGTAAGAATGAAATCTTAAGACCAGAACACTGTGACACTGTGGTCCAAAGAGATCTATCATCACTCACCTACCATAAATAAGGTGATAAGACATACCATTTCTTTTTTCAGTGACATATTACTACTCATCATATAGTTTGAGAATGGAGCCTATGATTAACATTACTATGTATTCAAATAAAAAATAAATAAATAAAACATTTCATTATTTCTAATTTTGCCCTTTTTTTAGGACTAAAACATACACTGTGTTACACCAATTCATGAATTGAAAACTTAGTTTTTAAGCAAATAAATATTTCATAGTATCTGTCCAAATCACAAGCACTCTGACAACAACCAGCTGCAGACCTAAAGCTATTAAATACACTCAGCACAGTTTACAGCAGCATCAGAACCAAGTTTAGATAGGATAGTTAAGATAAATGTTATTAAAAGGAACAGTACAGAGAGGGATTGATTTTTCATTGTTTCTCCAAAACAAGGGTTAAGGAATTTTATATGAAAGGAGGAGGATGATTAAGATGAAGAAATTCTTCTCACAGCATGCAGTAATACTAAGAAACTCCTTGCAGTAGGAAGGTGCAGATACTAACAATTTACAAAGGCTTTTGGGGAGACTAGATAATTTGATGAAAAATGAAGCCCCTTATGCAATAACAAATATAAGTTGCGGCCACCATTATATATATAGAACAAATTGCATAGCCCAAAATCATCAACACATAGCAGAATAGCAGAATTTTTAACTAAATGTTGTCCCTAATGGTTCAGTATGGTGCAGATCTCAACAACTGCAGTATTAACACTGTTATGTCCAAATTCTTTTTCACGTGAGAGATGTTTTAATATACTAGATATTTCAGACCCTAACCTTCAGATTATTTAGCTCTGACATCAACAAAACCATAATAGGAAATAATGGTGGAAAGGCTGAGTAAAACTTTCCTACTAAACCTTCAGCCCTGAGCATCTATAAAGACAGGCCAGAGAAATGGGTTGACAGGAACTTCATGAAATTCAACCAGAAAGAATGCAAAGTTCTGCCTCTGGGAAGGGAGGGTCCCCCTCAACAGCACAGACTGGGATCTGAGTGGCTGAGTGTAGCTCTGTAGGAAAAGCCTTGAGACCTTGATGGGCAGTAAGCTGGGCAGAGGACTGCAGTGCATCCCGGCAGCAAGGAAAACAAATTGCTATGAGGACTGTGTTAGATGGAAAGTAGCCAGTCAAACAAAAAAAGATTTTATTCAATTTTACCCAGAACTCATAAGACAACATCTAAATAATATGTCCAGTTTTGGTCCCTCTCCCAGTGAGGACAATAACAAATTGGGCAGAGTTTAGCAGAGAAACTTGGAGATGGTCAGGGACTGCAGAAGAGAATCACAGAATCATAGAATCATAGAATCATAGAATCATAGAATCATAGAATCATAGAATCATAGACTCATACAATGCTTAAGGTTGGAAGGGTCCTCAGAGGTCATCTAGTCCAACCCCCATGATCATGCAGGTTCACCTAGAGCACATCGCACAGGGCTGCGTCCAAGCGCGTTTTAAAGATCTCCAGAGAAGGAGACTCCACAACCTCCCTGGGCAGCCTGTGCCAGGGCTCTGTCACCCTCACTGTCAAGAAGTGTTTCCTTAAGTTCCTGTGGAACTTTTGGTGCCTCAGCTTGAGGCTGTTTCCTCTACTCCTATCACTGTCCACCACTGAAAAGAGGCCAGCCCCCTCCTCCTCCCTTCCTCCTTTGAGGTATTTATACACACTGATCAGGTCCCCTGTCAGCCTTCTCTTCTCCAGGCTGAACAGGCCCAGCTCCCTCAGCCTTTGCTCATAGTTCAGATGTTCCAGACCCCTGATCATCCTGGTAGCCCTGCACTGGACTCTCTCCAGCAGCTCCACATCCCCCTTGTAAAAGGGGAGCCCAGAACTGGACACAGTGCTCCAGATGTGGCCTTACCAGGGCTGTGTATAGGGGGGCGGTCATCTCCCTCGACTTACCATTGAAAGGTTGATTTGATGGGAGGATTAAGAGCATCAGAACTGAAGTGTCAACATGAATAAAGACAACTACATAACATGCAAACTGAAGTGAATTTTATGCAGCTAGCATAAATACACACCAAGAAAATGTGTTGCATGGGATTTGAATCGGGCAGACCCCTATTCTAATACATGGATCCACTGACTCCACAAGAACTACCTTTGAGAATTAAAAAATTCCCTCAGTTACATCTGAATTGGGGTTTGTAAGGCAAGTGCTCAGCTTAAAAAATGAGATACCCTCTCAGCTCTGTCCTTCCACAAGCCCATTCATTTGACTTGGATTTTGAACTAAAACCTCACATAGCATTCAAGGAACATGGTGCAGGAACTTCTTTCTCTAGGCATACTAGATGTTATTTTTTTGATGTTAATGAAACTGTTATTGAGTTACAAGAGCAATTTTGTGATTATGGCTGAGCCATATCCATGAGGTTATTCTTACTGTCTGTTACAGCATTTTTCACTCATTTTCACTTTACAAATTTCTGATTCTTAACAAGAAAACAAGGTGGCAATAACTAGGCCTTATTCAGCTAGGAAAAGGGTAGGCTGAAAGGAGATTTAACAGCATCCCCTCGATCCCTAAATACAAGTCATGATGGAGTGACAGGCCACTATGACGAAGAATGAGAGAAAATAAGCAAAACTGAAAAAAAAAAAAAAAAAAAAGAGGAGAGATTCAGACCGGACATCAGGCTGCCTAGAGATGCTGTGAAGGCTCCATCCTTGGAGTTTTTAAGACCTAATGAGACAAAATCCTGAAAGACCTGAGCTCGTCTGACCTCTTTCAATTCGGAATATCCTAATTTGTTGTTTGTGGACCACGGATGAAGATGTGGACCAACTCAAAAGAAGTAATGCCATAAGTTTACACTACAACTAAAGTACATGAAATCCTTAAACTTTAAAGGTGTGAAGCATCTACATCTATTCAAATTGTATCAAACTGCATGCACTGTATTTTACTAATTGTAGCAACCAAAACCCAATTACTCAAAAAAAAGATATAAATTTGAATGTGATGATAATTAAGGAATTCATCCAATGCTATCCTGGAGCATAAAAAGAGTAATCTTCAGATTTGTTCAGTGCTAAGATGTTTTAAATATGTATGTGTGCATGTATGTGTTTTTTGTATAAGCATATATTTTTTTGAAAAGTAAAGCTTCCTGAACATTAAAAGCTATATGGGCTACATTTTAAACATAAGCTTGTACGATTAGGTCACAAAAATGTATTTTCTTTAATAATAATAAAGAAATGTAATTTATTTAATAATAGAATATAGCTATTTATTCTCATTTCATACTTGCATGTGGTTTTCTTGTTTTTCTGCCTACTAACATGAATATAAAAAAGTCAGCTATCCCACCAGAAACGTGGTGGGATAGCTCTAACGACTGGAGCGCTGTCATGGAGGGCTATGTGCTCTTTAAGAAGGACAGGCTGGGAAGGCAAGGTGGTGGAGTTGCTCTGTATGTGAGAGAGCAACTGGAATGCATGGAGCTCAGCCTGGGAGTGGATGATGAGCGGGTGGAGAGCTTGTGGGTAAGGGTTAAAGGGCAGGCCAACATGGGAGACACTGTGGTGGGTGTCTGCTACAGGCCTCCTGACCAGGAGGAGGCGGCTGATGAGACCTTCTACAGGCAGCTGGAGGTTGCCTCACGGTCGCAGGCCCTGGTTCTCATGGGGGACTTTAACTTCCCNAGAATCATAGAATCATAGAATCATAGAATCATAGACTCATACAATGCTTAAGGTTGGAAGGGTCCTCAGAGGTCATCTAGTCCAACCCCCATGATCATGCAGGTTCACCTAGAGCACATCGCACAGGGCTGCGTCCAAGCGCGTTTTAAAGATCTCCAGAGAAGGAGACTCCACAACCTCCCTGGGCAGCCTGTGCCAGGGCTCTGTCACCCTCACTGTCAAGAAGTGTTTCCTTAAGTTCCTGTGGAACTTTTGGTGCCTCAGCTTGAGGCTGTTTCCTCTACTCCTATCACTGTCCACCACTGAAAAGAGGCCAGCCCCCTCCTCCTCCCTTCCTCCTTTGAGGTATTTATACACACTGATCAGGTCCCCTGTCAGCCTTCTCTTCTCCAGGCTGAACAGGCCCAGCTCCCTCAGCCTTTGCTCATAGTTCAGATGTTCCAGACCCCTGATCATCCTGGTAGCCCTGCACTGGACTCTCTCCAGCAGCTCCACATCCCCCTTGTAAAAGGGGAGCCCAGAACTGGACACAGTGCTCCAGATGTGGCCTTACCAGGGCTGTGTATAGGGGGGCGGTCATCTCCCTCGACTTACCATTGAAAGGTTGATTTGATGGGAGGATTAAGAGCATCAGAACTGAAGTGTCAACATGAATAAAGACAACTACATAACATGCAAACTGAAGTGAATTTTATGCAGCTAGCATAAATACACACCAAGAAAATGTGTTGCATGGGATTTGAATCGGGCAGACCCCTATTCTAATACATGGATCCACTGACTCCACAAGAACTACCTTTGAGAATTAAAAAATTCCCTCAGTTACATCTGAATTGGGGTTTGTAAGGCAAGTGCTCAGCTTAAAAAATGAGATACCCTCTCAGCTCTGTCCTTCCACAAGCCCATTCATTTGACTTGGATTTTGAACTAAAACCTCACATAGCATTCAAGGAACATGGTGCAGGAACTTCTTTCTCTAGGCATACTAGATGTTATTTTTTTGATGTTAATGAAACTGTTATTGAGTTACAAGAGCAATTTTGTGATTATGGCTGAGCCATATCCATGAGGTTATTCTTACTGTCTGTTACAGCATTTTTCACTCATTTTCACTTTACAAATTTCTGATTCTTAACAAGAAAACAAGGTGGCAATAACTAGGCCTTATTCAGCTAGGAAAAGGGTAGGCTGAAAGGAGATTTAACAGCATCCCCTCGATCCCTAAATACAAGTCATGATGGAGTGACAGGCCACTATGACGAAGAATGAGAGAAAATAAGCAAAACTGAAAAAAAAAAAAAAAAAAAAGAGGAGAGATTCAGACCGGACATCAGGCTGCCTAGAGATGCTGTGAAGGCTCCATCCTTGGAGTTTTTAAGACCTAATGAGACAAAATCCTGAAAGACCTGAGCTCGTCTGACCTCTTTCAATTCGGAATATCCTAATTTGTTGTTTGTGGACCACGGATGAAGATGTGGACCAACTCAAAAGAAGTAATGCCATAAGTTTACACTACAACTAAAGTACATGAAATCCTTAAACTTTAAAGGTGTGAAGCATCTACATCTATTCAAATTGTATCAAACTGCATGCACTGTATTTTACTAATTGTAGCAACCAAAACCCAATTACTCAAAAAAAAGATATAAATTTGAATGTGATGATAATTAAGGAATTCATCCAATGCTATCCTGGAGCATAAAAAGAGTAATCTTCAGATTTGTTCAGTGCTAAGATGTTTTAAATATGTATGTGTGCATGTATGTGTTTTTTGTATAAGCATATATTTTTTTGAAAAGTAAAGCTTCCTGAACATTAAAAGCTATATGGGCTACATTTTAAACATAAGCTTGTACGATTAGGTCACAAAAATGTATTTTCTTTAATAATAATAAAGAAATGTAATTTATTTAATAATAGAATATAGCTATTTATTCTCATTTCATACTTGCATGTGGTTTTCTTGTTTTTCTGCCTACTAACATGAATATAAAAAAGTCAGCTATCCCACCAGAAACGTGGTGGGATAGCTCTAACGACTGGAGCGCTGTCATGGAGGGCTATGTGCTCTTTAAGAAGGACAGGCTGGGAAGGCAAGGTGGTGGAGTTGCTCTGTATGTGAGAGAGCAACTGGAATGCATGGAGCTCAGCCTGGGAGTGGATGATGAGCGGGTGGAGAGCTTGTGGGTAAGGGTTAAAGGGCAGGCCAACATGGGAGACACTGTGGTGGGTGTCTGCTACAGGCCTCCTGACCAGGAGGAGGCGGCTGATGAGACCTTCTACAGGCAGCTGGAGGTTGCCTCACGGTCGCAGGCCCTGGTTCTCATGGGGGACTTTAACTGCCCCGTCATCAGCTGGAGAGACAGCACAGCGAGGCACAAACGGTCCTGGAGGTTTCTGCAGTGCGTCGATGACAACTTTTTAACACAGGTTGTGGAGGAGCCGACGAGGAGAGGTGGGCTGCTGGACCTCGTACTAACAAACAKAGAGGGCCTTGTTGGAGATGTGAAGGTGGTGGGTAACCTTGGCTGCAGTGACCACGAGCTGGTGGAGTTCAGGATCCAACAAGGAGGAGGCAGGGCAGTAAGTAGCCTTGCCACGCTGGACTTCAGGAGGGCCAACTTTAGACTCTTCAGAGACCTGCTGGGAAAGATCCCATGGGCTAGGGCTCTAGAAGCAAGAGGGGCCCAGGAGAGCTGGTTAGTTTTGAAGCGGCATTTCCTCCATGCCCAGCAACAGTGCATCCCTGTGTGTAAGAGGTCAGGCAGAGGGGGCAGGAGACCTGTGTGGATGAGCAGAGAGCTCCTGGCAAAACTCCAGCAGAAAAAAAGCAATATATAGAATGTGGAAGAAAGGACAGTCCCTTTGGGAGAAATACAGGAACGTTGTCAGGGAATGCAGGGATGCAACGAGGAAAGCTAAGGCACAATTGGAATTAAATCTGGCATGGGATGTTAAGAGTAACAAGAAAAACTTTTTCAAATATATTAACAACAAAGGGAAAGTCAGGGAGAACGTGGGTCCACTAGTGAATGGGGTGGGTACCCTGGTTACGAAAAACACGGACAAAGCAGAGCTGCTGAATGCTGCCTTTGCTTCGGTATTTGTCAGGGGCAGCCCTCTAGAATCCCAGGCCCTAGGGACACATGAAGAGAGCCAGAGAGAGGAAGGCTTGCCCTGGGTAGAGGAAGAGTGGGTCAGAGAGCACCTAAGGAAACTTGACACCCACAAATCCATGGGCCCTGATGGGATACACCCCAGAGTGTTGCGGGAACTGGCAGATGTCCTAGCCAAGCCGCTCGCCATGATCTTCAGAAGGTCCTGGAGAAGGGGAGAGGTGCTGGAGGACTGGAAGAAAGCCAACATCACTCCAGTCTTCAAAAAAGGCAAGAAGGAGGACCCGAGTAACTACAGGCCGGTGAGCCTCACCTCCATCCCCGGGAAAGTGATGGAGCAGCTCATCCTGGCTGCTCTCTCCAGACACATGGAGGAGAAGAAGGTGCTCAGGAGTAGCCAGCATGAATTCACCAAGGGGAAATCCTGCTTGGCTAACCTGATCACCTTCTACAAAGGAATATCGAGCTGGATAGATGAGGGCAGAGTGGTAGATGTGGTCTATCTGGACTTGAGCAAGGCTTTTGACACTGTCCCTCACAGCATCCTCCTGGGCAAGCTCCGAAGGTGTGGGATAGATGAGTGGACGGGGAGGTGGATTAGG
Source organism: Nothoprocta perdicaria (assembly GCF_003342845.1). NCBI lineage: Eukaryota > Metazoa > Chordata > Aves > Tinamiformes > Tinamidae > Nothoprocta > Nothoprocta perdicaria. The sequence goes on from NW_020454250.1 coordinate 1,378,927, forward strand.
AATTGGCTCGATGGCAGGGTGCAGAGAGTGGTTGTCAATGGTGTGGAGTCCAGCTGGAGGCCTGTACTTAGTGGTGTCCCCCAGGGGTCAGTTCTCGGTCCAGTCCTGTTCAACTTATTCATTAACAACCTGGATGAAGGGCTGGAGTGCTCCCTCAGCAAGTTTGCTGATGATACCAAACTGGGAGGAGTAGCTGATAGCCATGAGGACTGTGCTGCCATCCAGAGGGACCTGGACAGACTGGAGAACTGGGAGGTGAGAAACCTCATGAGGTTCAACAGGGGCAAGTGCAGGGTCCTGCACTTGGGGAGGAATAACCCTGGACATCAGCACAGATTAGGGGTGGACCTGCTGGAGAGCAGTCCCGCAGAGAGGGACCTGGGTGTCATGGTGGACAACAAGTTGACCATGAGACAGCAGTGTGCCCTGGTGGCCAAGAAGGCCACCGGGATCCTGGGGTGCATTAAGAAGACCGTCTCCAGCAGGTCAAGGGAAGTGATCATCCCCCTCTACTCAGCCCTGGTGAGGCGACATCTAGAGTACTGTGTCCAGTTCTGGGCTCCCCAGTACAAGAGGGATGTAGAGCTGCTGGAGAGAGTCCAGCGCAGGGCTACCAGGATGATCAGGGGCCTGGAACATCTGCCCTATGAGCAAAGGCTGAGAGAGCTGGGCCTGTTCAGCCTGAAGAAGAGAAGGCTGAGGGGGGACCTGATCAGTGTGTATAAATACCTCAAGGGAGGGAGGGAGGGAGGAGGAGAGGGCCGGCCTCTTTTTAGTGGTGGCCAGTGATAGGAGTAGAGGAAATGGCTTCAAGCTGAGGCACCAAAAGTTCCACAGGAACTTAAGGAAACATTTCTTCACTGTGAGGGTGACAAAGCCCTGGCTAGGCTGCCCAGGGAGGTTGTGGAGTCTCCTTCTTTGGAGATCTTTAAAACGTGCTTGGATGCAGCCCTGTGCCACGTGCTCTAGGTGACCCTGTGTGTGCAGGGGGGTTGGACTAGATGACCTCTGAGGTCCCTTCCATGCCCTTCTGAGGGCATTCTATGATTCTATGATTCTAGGGCATGTTTCTCATTACACTATAAAATGTACTGATTACTGTCTTTCAGTAAATATCATATTCTGAATTCACACACCTCATGCAAAGATAACTCACAATTCTAAGTCTTCAGACATGAAAGTGCCCTGGTACTGCTGTCTTTAAACTGACAGTCAAATGGAGGTTCATGGTCTCTTGAGATCTAATTAGACTCACAATGTTTTACTTTCCATTCCTAAGGGGATGAGAGATACTCAGCATCTTCTGTTCATCCTACCACTGTCACAGCACTTATGTTTCAGAAATGTTTTTAGCATATGCTCTATTACCTTCCCCTCTATTAAGGATATTGTCATTACTTTTATGTAATTTATATAAGCTGATACAGCAATATTTTCTGATGGGCAGTATACTGATGTTTTGCTACATCTTACATGCATATAATAAAGATTGAACAGGACATAGACACAAAAGACAAAGTCTTAAAAAATATATTTCCATATTCTAAAAAAAAAAAAGTCATTAAAGGATTAGGTTGGCAGCTGGAAAGATTTATTTTAAACAGATTCATTTGTTTATTTCATTTTTTGCTTTTTTTTTTTATGAGACTTTAAGCATACTGCATATAACTTCCAGTCATATTATTTGAATTTTCTCTGAAGCACAAAACATGAACAAATGACAAACCAACACTCTTCAACACAGAGACATATCATGCTTCATGTTGTGATGTATAATGAAAAATAATTAAGAAATGAAGAAACAAAAAATGTCAACATCCAAGAACTTGCAGAAGGAAATGTATTTCCTTCCAAGAATTGAAGAATAGAATGTTCTACCGAGAAAAATCATTTTAACAATAAGAAAAGGTGAGTCATCTCCTGCCAGATATTTCTTAATAGAGTATTAACCATCCTAGAAAGGCCATGAAAGTGATCGTCCTTTCTTCTCTTTTTACATTTATTATTTTCCTTCCATGACAGCTGTGGCTCATTTTTAGTATTACATAGGCACAACACAGGGTCAAAGAATAAAAAAGTCCTGAATAGATATACTTCTTTTTGTTGTTGTTGTTCCATAAGCAGAATCTCAGCATAATTAGGGTCCTGTGTTCTTTCTTACCAGGACTACACCTGTCTTTCACAATTCTATGACTAGCTAAGGGAAAGTGACAAAAAGTAATTATTTTTTCTCTTTTTTTTTTTTTTTTTTTAAATGTATTTTTTACTCCATGAGGACCTACTTTTGAACACAAAGCGCTAATAACTTCTATGGTGACCCTGTTTGGAATATTGCTATATAAACATCATAGGAAACAACAGAGTCCAGATAGATTGAGATCGATATATAAAAGATTAATAAAACAAGTATTTTAAAGGTTACTGAAGCAGCTTTAAAAAGCTCTTCTTTCCATGGTAGTGAAGTTTAATTCAACAAATATGTCCCTGTTTCTGAAATCATTAGCTTTTTGTAGCACCCTACCTCTTTGAATCCAATACAATTTTAGAACCCCCAAAAGGACAGTGAGAATTTTGGAACAAAGGTTATATCATACCAGTGTCACCTATTAAGGACAGCTGTCATTTTTAAGTGTCTAAATGCCTTTATGACTGTAAGCAGAAACAGCTTTGCATCCATTTGGGAATTTTATCATCTTGCAATTTTCAGACACATTCAGGTAGGTCCAATCAGGTAGGTCCAATCATAAAAATGCACTTGATTAAGCAATGAGCAACAGAGGAGTTCAGATTGACAAGGAAGGAATATATGAATAACAAAAATTCAATAGGCTGGAAAACTGTAATGACATATTTCTCTAGCAGACGTACAATGTCTCTCATTTTAAGATTTCTGTGAAACTCTCTAAGCTCAATGATACATCAATAAATATATTTTATATGACTGTAAGTGAATGTCTTAAATTTTTAGAACAAGACTTCAATTCTTTTCTGCCTTTTTTTTAACTCAGAAGTAAGGTTCAACATGAGGAAGGGGAGTGGGAATCATGGTGATAATTTCCCTCAAGCAAATATCTTGTCTTTTTATGATAAAAAAAAAAAAAAAGAGAGAGAGATTCAGAACTATATGAAGAAAACTGACCGCCAAAATACTTTTATTTCTTTAGAATAATAATAATTAATCACAATATATTCCATGTTACAATTGGGAGAAGTAATGTCCATTGATTGTTTGGTTAAACTATGTGTATTCATATCAGTTTTGATAATTAGCATACTTGTTTAGATGATAGATGTTCTAAATGTTGGTCTACTTAATAACAGTGAGATCTGAAATGCTGAGATTATAAATAGCATTCAATTAGCAGTCTGATTTTGATCTTACTTGCCACCTGAATTAGAATTTTTGTAATTAGAAATTAGAAGAAACTAAAAAGGTATGTTAAAACTGTGTGTTAAGATCCTAATTTTTTGAATTATTAAGGAATGCTAACTTCCTAGAGATTTTTCATCTAGAAAAAAATCCTAGAGATTTTCCTATTTGGTGGCTTCAAGAACTGCAGAAAAGCAACAAGACTCTTGTTACTTACTGAGCAGGACTGCAACCTTATATTCTGACGATAAGGTCAGTCAGGTAACTCCGGACTCCTTTTTGTCAGAAATGTAAAGAAAATTGTAGCAACCAATTTCTCACCCAGGACAAGACTCTTAATTCCTTGTTTTAATATAAACAAGGAATTATATTTAATATAATTTCTACATTTCTTTTTAAGATTATATATATATATATTCTTCTCTTTATGTTGAATAAATAGTATCTTAATATAATTAAGTATGAATTTGGTTTGAATTATTAACATTGAAGATTCTTAGACGTGATGACATGAGAGAAATTCTATAAAGACAGAAAGAAAAAACATCAGTTCAGGAAGCCAAAGTCATTAAATAGCTCCTAGGTAGCAAAGATGACAAAATGGGTAATATGTAGTAATTAGACATTTATGGTTTAAAATACAGGGTCACTAGATCATTGTACTGCTTCCCAGCATCTTTTGCCCTCTGTGCAATTAATGCACTATGATGCTTTAAACATGAAGTCTGGTGTAACCTAATAGAACTCAATTTGAAAGCTGCTGATCATCTACTAAAAGCACACTGGATATGCTCTTTTCTTCCTGGCTGCTTACTCACCACTTTTCCTATGTCAAACCGGAAGTCATGCTTCAGGTGCTATGTCCAGTATGAAACTACTACATGCCCATAAGACATATATACATTTATCTTTACCTAGAAAGTCTAGGTGTAGATACCTCATTTCTTAGGCTCCTAGATTACCTAATTAGTATTCTTTATATTACTTAATAAATAACCACACTTTGTTTAGAGGGAGTACTGCTGGCAACAATAAGAGTTTGCTAGAACAGACTTTGACTACAGTCCTCAAGATATGTCCCATGATAGGTAAACAAGAAAAGTAAGCTTAGATTTAACATTGGGATTAGTCTTTGACATTTTATGATGTGTTTTGTGCCACTTCTGCCAAAACTATTTCAAAAAAGACATCATACATTTTCTGTTGTACTGGATAAATCATTATGAGAAAAGTATGGATTTTTTTCCATAGCATGCAAGTGAAAATAACAATATTAAGATAAATACAGGATAGGTCAGTAAGAGCAGTGACATCCTGTCAGGTTTGATCCAGCTATTGTGTTGACTAATAAGTGCCTGCCTACAGTTATTCAGTGCTGAACATAAGAACTCTTGTTGCTGCTACTGCTGGCCTTGCTCTAAAACACTTTGAGGTGGGAAATATTTGTTGTCCTCATGGCAACTAATCCAGTTATTTATGATTACTAGGAAAGGTCGCAGAAATAAATTATTTCCTCTGTCTTTCTTTCTTCCTCTCTGTCTTTCCTCTCTAACGAATAACTGCAGAGATCATTGCCAAAATACCCAAAACTGGAGAGCAGAATTATTTTTATGCACATCCAAGGGGATTTTAACTGCAGGCAACCAAAGTCAGAACCAGAAGAAAAATACAGTCCCTTAAAATGATAGTATGAATCACGATAGGTAGGATTTGACACAAACATGTTTACCTGGCAAGGATATCCACTAATTAATATGAGATAATAAAAGTGGAATATTTTGCTCTACATTATTCTGGCCTTAGTGAGCTTTTCCTTCAGACTATGTTTTTCTATAAGCATAGTGATCCTCACAGATACCAACGGCATACCACAGGTCATTTTATCAATCTACATTTGGAATTATCACATTATCATAAAAAGTCAGGAAACTGCCTGAAAGAATCACAGAATGGTTGAGGTGAAGGGACCTTTAGAGATCATTTAGTCCAACCCGCCTGCTCGAGCTGAGACATCTAAAGCCCATGGCACAGGGTGGCACCCAGGTGTTCTTTGAGTATTTCCAAAGAAGGAGACTTCACAACCTCTCTAGGCAGCCTACTTCACTCCTGATCCCAAACACTAATGTGGACAAATTAATTTAAATTGTGTAAAAAATCTAACACCACTGAGTCTTCTACTGATTTTAGAAAGCTATACTTTTCACTTGAGAGAATTCAATCAATTTACCATCTCAGAAGCATACAACTTTGTCATTCAACGTAATTGAATGGAATGGCTTTCACGCGAAACAATTGTGAATATATTAATATATATTATGTGACTATATATTAAGGTAGTAAAATCTGTTTAATCATTTACATCTATCTTTAGTGAAAACAAAAAGAAGAAAAACTACTTGATAAATTGGAAATATTGTGTTGGAATTTGATGTAGCCGTATCTGTTGTTACCTTGAGTGCAGATTTCTGTCTAGGCTATCTACTTAATATAAAAGGGATGAAAATGTCATAAGAAAAGAAGTGATGGCAGACAGTTGTTAAGCTTTAACCTCAATTATGTTCATATTCACTGTTACTACAGGAAACATTTTATAGAGACAATCTACAAATGAGGGAGAAATATTATCAGTCACTAAGCAGTAACATAAAAAATGTTAAAGTTAAAAAAGAAAATTTCCCAGTATTCTGGGAATAACTACTACGCTCCAACAGAGGAATCAAAGTAGTCCCTTAACTTTTTCCTGGAGTTGCCATATCTGCCTTTGTGCACATTTTAATATCATGTTCTCATTCTGAGTACAATTATTTTGTGTCTACCTGGACCTCTATGACTGTAGCAAAGTCAGAAAAGTCAGTTCTATTTCTTTCATCTCTTTTACAAGCACCTACAAACTTATCAAAATAAAATTTTTAAATAATCCTACAATAACTTAAAAGGCACAAATACTTTATAAGTTTCTTAAACACTTCTTTGATAAATAAACTAGGTATTTCTCTACTTGTTCTACTTTCTTGTTTCTCTACTTTCTATATCTGTTTGGTAAAATAACCTGATGATTAGGTTTGTCCAATGAGAACAATCAGCTGAAAACACAATAATTCCTGAATTAAATTTTTGGTCATATGATTTTTTTTTTCTGTCATGATTTCTATGTGTCAATTTCTCATTCCTCAAATGTTTGTCCAGCACTAAATTGTAGTCGTTGAAAGTAACTATTATTTGCCAGAAAAAGAAATACATAATAAGGCATAAACAAGTGCATGGTTAAAAATATCACTAAACACATTCAGACTTGATATTAGATAACTATTAGTTAATTAGATATGGAATTCTTATTTAAATTGATATGATCAAACTGTTAGTGCTACTGTAATGAATTCCTATGGCTTCTAAGAAGTTTTTGCAAACAATGCTGTCAGTAGAATACATTTCCTTTCACAGTATTCCTCAAAACTTACAGCTGAAAACAAATTTCAAAAAACACCAGTGAAGTTATACCCATACCATCTGAAAGCTAATCTTCATAGATGTTTAGATATCCAAAGTAAAATGAGATACAGTCTAATCATTAAAACTGTTACAAATAAAAAAAAAAAATTATATAATACATATTCATAGCCATAGACTGAGGCAACTTTAATTTTTTTCTTCCTTTTTGATGGGAGAGAGGCAAAATATGAACAGCTTGTTAAGCCTCCCCAATAATTTATTTAAAGCAGATATAATACAATAATGCATATGCTATCCAAAAACCAACTTCTCCTCTCAGGCCTTTTTACTGGAGTAGCTCTGTTGATTTAGATGGAATTATATTACATTAACAAAGGCTGAAGAAGAATCTAGCCTATTGATTTTAACATAATTACTTAGCCAACTTACCATGCATTACTTTTTAAACTTATTATTGTGTTAACAAAACCAAAAAAAGCAGACAATATTAAAAAAAGATTTGCATATAATGTAGATTTTTTTCTGAATTTTCTTGTAAAATACTGCTTTACCTGACAAAATAAGAATATTATTTCAAATGACAACTAATACTTTGATATATTTATTAATAACTATTTGATCTTCTAAGCTATTTTTCCAAGTCAATGAGCAGATAACAATATAAAAAATGCCTGACATCAATGACGTACAAGTCTTTCCTCCTGATTATCACTGCAAATAAAATTGTTTGGTTTTGTACTGAAGAATCAGATTATTGACAGCTGTGTTACTCAAAATGACAAAAAAAAAAAGTTTTATATTTTTAGACATCGTCAGATTCAGTGCGTTCAACTCATTGTTTAACAAACCTGAGCTATGTGTTTATTCCACATTTATCCTCCCCTGGAATCAGTTTTCAACACCAAATTACTTCTGTTGAATAAGAATGTAAGCAATAAAAAATAGCTTAGTTGCAAATTCCCTGCGTACTTTAAATATTAAAGAATTTTCCACCTGTATTGTATATATATAAAAAAAAAAAAAAAAAAGACAAGAACTAACAGCTCGTAAATGTCCTAATGCTAATTCTTCTATTGCTGAGCAACAATCATCTACTTTATTGGTCTAAAAATATCATTGTATGAGAATAACTTCAGTATTATGACTCAGATCCCAATAATGACTATTATTTAATGTCATTCAAAATTAGTTAAGTATTGAAATAATTTTACAACCACCAAACATGAATCAGTTTGTATTATCTCAAATTCACCACAGTATAAAACAATAAATCAAGAATAGCCTGCTAATCATTACTTGGGAAATTGACATTTCAAAGAGCTGTCATCCTAGCATACAGAATATGCAAATCAGCCAGATAAAACAAATAACTTCTAAATCTCTCTTGTCTGCAATTTTTACCTTTAGAAAAGTTTGTTATTTTCTCTTTGATAAAACAAATGGGAAAGTCCAATGTTATTCTAACAATCCTTGTTTTGTCAAAGCAGATTTCATCTTTCAAAAGAATGTTAATCCCCAAAGCCCCATATATGATTGCCTTTTGGAAATTCGGCTGTTCGACTTCTTTGCCTATAGGAAGAAACTGAGGCACTCTGGAACTCTGTTTCCAAATTTTGCAAACCTCTGGATATTACCTGTATCCAAAACCACTGTAACTTTAGTAAGTACTTTTTATCTGGAGCTGTACAGAAAAACAAGATCCCTTCCTATCCCTTTAAAAGCCTTACTTTTAAAGTTCAGCTGACCTGAAGCTGCAAACCTGTCCACTGTGTTTCCATGCATGCAATAACTCAGTACTCAAAATAAGTGTTAGATGTTCTGGTTATGATTCTTGCATACATGAATCTTTCCGTATTTGCTATGCTATAAGAGATCTATCTCATTTTTCTACTATTCAAGATATACCTTTAAAAGTTCCTTTTCAAGGTAACACAGATAGATAATAAGGAAAACAATAAATTACCTGTACCAGAAATAAGGGCTAGAGTGATCCACAGATCCACTTCTTGTGGATTTGTTTTGTTTTTGTTTGTTTTGGGATATATTTTATAAGGATGGCAGAAAAATACCCTCTTTTTCTTTAAATATATTTAGAAAAGCATAAAAAAAGATTATGCAAATATGCATGCAAATATGGTCAAATACTACAGTCTTATTCAGTTATATAAACTTTATTTTTGTAAGTAGTCCATAGACTATTTCAGTGAATGAAGGCATGAGCTTATGGATACAATAATTAGAATAAAGCAGTAATATATCATTGGCCTTAAAAGTCTTTTTACAGTAGAATAACTAATAATATACAATGAGATTTTATTAGCTACATGTGAAATAAAAGGTAAAAATGTGCTTAAAGTATACTTAGTAGCATTTAGTATTAACCTGGGCCAATTGCTAAACAGAATATTGGATAAATTGTAAAAAGTCTTAGTTTGAAATAGACTTATGCATTTATTATTATTGTTCAATTACTGTGTTTTACTGAAGAGAAATGAAACAGCATATTTATTTAATAAATGGAATGAGCCTTCCACTGTAACCTGGTAGCAATTGTTTGGGAAATTTATATGCTTCTGTCACAAGATACCAATTCAAGAAAATTAATAGACCATTCACTTCTAGCTGGATTATATACGACTGTTAGGAGCTGGCACTTCAGCAAACAGGCAGCATTGCATTGATTGTCTTTGACAGGTGTAACTTGTGGCTGAAATAGGAAAATTAACTAAAGGATTCAATGAGGAAATTTTTGTATTTTATAATGTGAATGCTCTTATCTGTCCTTTGTATTCATTCCTTCAGCTTTTTCTAGAAAAACATGAGTACATTGTATCAAGTGGCATATTATTAACTCAAAATTTTCATTATTAAATAAATATCTCTTTCTTCACCTCTCTAATGATTGCTGCCAGAATTTTATTTTCTGGTATATACTTGCATGTTCTTTTACATATTTTCTTCTATTTTCCTATTGCATACTTATACATAAACATGTAACTGCTACACTTTATTTTCAGTTTACTATTGAATTTCATTGTGGTGGCAAGTATAGCAAGTATAGATATATAAAGAAAGATTTGTGTTTGCATTTCTTTTATGGAGTTCTTTCTCTTCAAAGAAACAAATGGCACTTTTTTTTTTTTTTTTTTTTTTTTTTTTTTTTTTTTTTTTTTGTGTGTGAAGCATGAGTCACAAATCATAGATACGTAGCATGAGGACTAGAAAAATACCAATATTAGGAATAGCAGAAGTAGATTATTACCATTCCCAGAGCCCTTCCCCTTGCTCCAGAAGTGGCCAAGAAGACCAATGGGATCCTGGCCTGCATCAGGAGGCATGCTGCCCAGGATCATCATCAGGAGGGATCCTGCCTCTCTCTTCAGCTCTGGGAGGCTGCACCTGGAGTACTGTGTGCAGTTCTGGGCTCCCCAGTACAAGAGGGATGTGGAGCTTCTAGAGAGGACCCTGTGGAGAGCAACAAACATGATTAAGGTACTGGAGCCTCTCTCATATGAGGAAAGACTAAGTGAGCTGGGCCTATTTTCTCTAGAGAAGAGAAGGTTGAGAGGGGAGCTGATTAATATGTATAAATACCTGAAGGGTGAATGTAGGGAGGAAAGGACCAAACTCTTCTCAGTGGTGGTCAGTGATAGGACAAGGGACAATGGGTATAAGTTGAAAGTCAGGAAGTTCCTATGAGGACGAATTTCTTTTCCATGAAGGTGACAGAGCCCCGGAACAGGCTACCCAGGGAGGTTTTGGAGTCTCCTTCTCTGGAGGTCTTCAAAATGCACCTGGCTGCGACCATATGCCCCATGGTGTCCCTGCTGGAGTAGAGCGGTTCTAGATGATCTCTAGAGGTCCCTTCCAACCCTATCCATTCTGTGATTCTATGATTCTGTGGTGATCTGTTTAAAATTCTTAACATTTTTACAAAAAAAGAAAAATAAAGAAAAATAGTTATACTATTATGACCAATACTATTATTTCTCTGAAATTATCATTTGATAGGCAAGAGTGAAGAATCTAGTTGGATCAGGATCAAAAAACTAGAGATCTTCTAGTTGAATCAGGATCAAAAAAGAGATCTTCCCAAAAGCCACAGGGTATAAATCTCTATCACCTTGTTTTCACTTGTTTGACATAGTCTCCAAATATGATTGTGGCAAGTTTTCTATTGTGTCCCAATATGCCCGCATATATCATTTTACAACACAGAACATGTGGATGTTCTCATCCTCATGTCATCAAAATGTCATTCCTGTGGGTAGAGCATAGTCTTTATCATACTTCCATCTCATTTTGTGCTGTTTCTGGCTGCTGAACACTGCTACAACCTAAGAATACCTTTAAGAACACCCTAAGGTTTTAGTAAGTTCTAACAAACTAGCCAAACTAAATCTTAACTGAATCAACATCTAAGCTCAAATGTATGCCTTTCCTGTTCACTAGAAACCATCCTCTGCATACCAGTTTCTGGTATGGTAAAATGTTCACCCCAGAACATCTATCTTTGAAACATAGATAATTTCCCATTTCATTTCTACAAATCCTATTACTTTTTCATACTTAGCCTTTGAAGCATCCTAAGGAAAAGGGGAATGTAATACAGTTTCATATCCTTTTCAGATTCCATGAGAGACTTTCAGAAGAAAATAAATGCAATTTCATATTTTACATATGTTCAGTGTAATAGGTAGAACATCTAAAGATACTTCATATTTTCATGTTTTCCATAAAATAAGTTAGAAACACAAACACTGATGATTTTGACTTTGCCTGCCTGTATTTTGATGCTTTCTTTCTATTAAGACAATGATCTAGTCAAGCTCACAAAAGCTTAATAAGTGATGCATGACATCTCCTTAGTATTATTTTCCAAAATTATTTTGTGGCCCTATAGTCACTTGACACTCATCTTTATTTGCTTGTATCAGAAATCTTCTCACAGAATACCAGGTCAATTCGAATAGAATAGTAGTTGTCAGCATGTGTAGATCACTGTAGACAATTTTAGAGATAGCTTTTTTTTTTTTTTTTTTTTTTTACTTTTAGTAACAGAGATTAAAACAAGCACAGAAAATTATAACATTGTTTCCCAAATATGTATTTGGGAATGAATTCCTCCTAACAAACAGGAGGAATGGGAGATCTGCGTGCGGTCCCACCATCGTGATCTATTTGGAATTACAGGGACATGGTGGGATAGCTCACACGAGTGGATTCCATAGTCATGGAAGGCTATGTGCTTTTTAGGAAGGACTGGCTGCAAAGGCAAGATGGTGGAGCTGCTCTTTATGTGAGAGGGCAACTGGAATGCATGGGAGTGGACAATGAGTGAGCTGGGTATCCTGGGAATGGATAATGGGTAAGGGTTAAAGAGCAGGCTAACATGGGAGGCACTGTGGTGGGTGTCTGCTACAGGCCACCTGATCAGGCTGAGGAAGTTGATGGGGCCTTCTACATAGAAGAAATAGAAGAAATACAGGAATGTTGTCAGGGAATGCAGGGATTTGACAGAGAAAGCTAAAGCATGTTTGGAACAAAATCTGGCAAGAGACCTTCAAAATAATAATAAGAGCTTCTTCAAATATATCAAAGGCAAAAGGAAGATTAGGGAAAATGTAGGTTCACTGGTGAATGGGGTGGATGCCTTGGTTACAAAAGACACAGAAAGGAAGCAGTGTTGCTGAATGCCTTCCTTGCTTCAGTGTTTCCCAAGGGAAGCCCTCTGAAATCCCAGACCCTAGGGACAAGCAAGAAAAGAAGTCTGGGGAAAGAAAGACATGCCCAGGTTAGAGGAAGATTGGGTCAGAGCACATAAGGAAACTTGATATTCACAAATCCTTAGGCAGATGTTATAGCTCAGCTGTTTTTCGTCATCTTTGAAAGGTCCTGGAGAACAGAAGAGGTGCCTGAGGACTGGAAGAAAGCCAATGTCATGCCCATCTTCAAAAAGGGCAAGAAGAAGCACCCAGGCAACTACAGGTCAGTCAGTCTCACCTCAGTTCCTGGAAAAGTGATGGAACAGCTCATCCTGGCTGTTATCTCCAAGTGCATGGAGGACAAGAAGGTGCTCAGGAAAAGTCAGCATGGATTCATCAAGGGGAAATCATGCTTGACTAACCTGACATAGCCTTCTATGATGGAATGACCAGCTGGAAAGATGAGGGGAGAGCGGTGAATGTCATCTATCTGGATTTCAGCAAGGCCTTTGACACCATCCCTCACAACATCCTCCTGGGCAAGCTCTAGAGGTGTAGGATAGATGAGTGGACAAGGAGTTGGATTGAGAACTGGCTGGGTGTCAGAGCTCAGAGGGTTGTCATCAGTGGTGCGGAGTCCAGTTGGAGGCCTGTACTTAGTGGTGTCCCCCAGGGGTCAGTTCTCGGTCCGGTCCTGTTCAACTTATTCATTAACGACCTGGATGAAGGGCTGGAGTGCCCCCTCAGCATGTTTGCTGATGATACCAAACTGGGAGGAGTAGCTGATAGCCCTGAGGACTGTGCTGCCGTCCAGAGGCTACTGGACAGACTGGACAACTGGGTGGTGAGAAACCTCATGAAGTTCAACAATGACAAGTGCAAGGTCCTGCACTTGGGGACAACTATCGCCAGACACCAGTACAGGCTGGGGATTGGCTTTCTGCAGAGCAGCTCTGTAGAGAGGGACCTGGGCATCACAGTGGACGACAAGTTGACCGTGAGACAGCAGTGTGCGCTCGTGGCCAAGAAGGCCAATGGGACCTGGGGTGCATTAACGAGAACATCTCCAGGAGGTCAAGAGAGGTGATCATCTCCCTCTACTCAGCTCTGGTGAGGCCACATCTGTAGCACTGTATCCATTGCTGGGCTCCCCTTTTACAAGAGGGATGTGGAGCTGCTGGAGAGAGTCCAGAGAAGGGTGACTAGCATGATCGGAGGCTGGAACATCTGCCCTGTGAGGAAGGGCTGAGAGAACTGGGCCTGGTCAGCCTGAGGAAGAGAAACAGGATCTGATCAGTGTGTACAAATACCTCAAGGGAGGGAGTGGGGAGAATGGGGTTGGCCTCTTTTCAGTGATTGCCACTGATAGAACTAGAGGAAATGCCACAAACTAAAGCACCAAAAGTTCCACTGGAACTTAAGGAAAACATTTTGACATTGAGGGGAAAAGAGCACTGTAAGAAGTTGACAAGAGAGGTTGTGGAGGCTCCTTCTCAGGATATCTTCAAACCTGCTTGGACTCAATCTTGTGCCACATGCTCTAGGTGACCCCTGCTGCAGCAGTGGGGTTGGTCTATCTAGATCTTTAAAGGTCTCTTCCAAACTTAAGCATTCTGTGATTCTATGATCATCTTTCTGTCAGAGAGGGTTAGTTACAATTTAATCATGAAGCTATACAGATCTTCATGATTGAGAAAATAGTCTTGTTAAGGACTACTTGCATCTCTAGGTATAGCTAGTGGATGATATGAATGATTGAGATCTAAAAAGGTACTTTATTATTATATATTCTATCTACTGTTAAGATTCACTTAAAATAACAGCATTAGCTGATAAAATAGAATTGACAACTATGGGAAAGCCAGAGCACACAGAGTTCTTTTCTGTCTCTTTTCAACTCAGTGTCATTTTCCTTGATCAAAGAATGCAGGGAGATATTAAGTTCCTGTAGCTTTCTGCTGCTTAATGAACCGAAAAAGTGAATATAAGGCAACTGCAAAAAATCAGATGAGTTATCATTCAGAAATACAAAGGTAACTTTGGGGAAAAAATTAGCTGTAGAAAGTTTAAATGATTTTATGGTCACTCTCCACAGGTAAAAGTAAAAAGTATGATATTACAAAAAAGGATAATATATTGTCATAAAGCTGTTACAAATTATACAATGCAATTGTAAATACTAAGACATAAAAAGATATTAACCCAGTATTTACAGCTATTAACAGTAAATTGATCTAACCATCCAAAACGTGAAAGAGAAATATTATTTGATAAATTCTGTTTGGTGCCCTAGAAGACAGTTTGAGACACTAATAAACATCACTGAGGAGCTTTCAAACGAAAAGATTCATCAAGAGAGAAAAGGATTCTTTAATGACATTAAGATCTCTTAAGCAAAACTGTTATCTTCAAGGAATTCATGATCGTGGAAAGTAACACAAGAATACATCCATGGATAAATAATTGTAATTGATGAAAAAATGAGTGATTCAAAATAACAGTTGTGTAGTCTGCAACTACTGCTCATGAGATTCAGCATCTTTACCTTGAATTAAATTTAGTTTCTTTGTGTTCACACCATTCTTACATTTTAAAGCTATTCAGGAATCAACCATCAGTTTAGACCATTATTTCTTCCTTTTTTATTGGAAATTTTTTAGTGAACATCAGAATGGGAACTTTCAGTTTAATTTCCTTTAAAAAAAAATGATATGCATCAAAATTCCTTTTTGCAATAGGGTAGCAATCTCAAAATTACTCCAACATCACATTCCTGCTCCATAATAAAAAGGAATACTGTGTCAGATAGTGCAAGAGCTCTGTTTCATTTGCCAAGTAAGGGGAAAACTTAGCTAAGGTGGCAAAATAAAACAAGGCTGGTATATGCATGTGCATTTTAAGTCATACTGCCTTTCATTAAAAGGTTTTTAACATTTTGTATCAGATACGAAGTACCTTCCTAGAAGATGATAGTCAGAAGTTCTTTGAAAAAGGCAGCTGCCTAGAAATCGATGCATACATTATGATTGTTAATGATAGGGATGTTTACTGTGATGCCTCCCATGCAAAGTGATGGATCAGAAAACAAAGAGATATTGAGATAATCTACAAGTCCAAGGTATTACAGTGGTTCATTTGTTGGAAAGGCTGAATGGAAATCTGTGAGCTCCCCCATTTAAATTTGATATTGTACAGTACTGTAAAATCAAAGCTTCATAAGAAAAATAAAAGCAATAATTCACTTGAGAGATTGTGCTTGTATTATAAACAGCAATAAAGTATTGCTTGGGCAGCGTTGATATAAGTTCTAAATATGAAGTCAACTATATATTACTAGGATTAGTGGAACAGATTGCATGAAAGAAGAAAAAAGCAAACCATGGTCTGTTTTTACAAATCAATAACAAGATATTCAGTGTCATATTGTTTCTGAAGTTATCACACACACCAAAAGTACAAAATGTGAATAAAAGTCCTCATTGCCTCCCCTTCATTGCATATAATTCTTTTTCAGCTCTTTTTCTCTATTTTATTTAGTTTGCAGTCTTTCATCACACATGCTCTAACCATTTTGTAGTCCAGATTCCTGAAAGAAGAATTCTTCCTACAATTTGCCATATTTCTCTCCAGAACTCCTTTACTTTTTTTTTTTTTTTGTTTGTTTGTTTGGTTGTTTGGTTGGTTGGTTGATTGGTTTTTATTAACTCTAGCTTGTCTTAAGAATTCTGCTTTTAATCTGAGGAATACTGTTCTCATTCCTATATATAATTCTGATGTTCAGTGAAGCTTCTGGTCAGCAAAAAAAAAAAAAAAAAAAAATGATTGTCAACTGCAGAAACTATTTGCTTTAAAAATAAGAGAAGCCTTTGCCTGAGAAGCAAAGTGTATATGTTTATGCTTACACCTGAGTAACTCATGATCTGTGATCATATTATAGCTCTCCTACTGGTGGTCACATTTAATGCATCACTGGAAATATAATTCAGCTTTTAAACCTGTCTACTAGATTTGTCAACAGAGAGGGAGAGAAGAACACAAGGAGTTTTTGCTACAATTTAAAGAAAAAAACAAGGCAAAAAAACCAAGCTGTTAAAAAAAAAAAAAAAAAAACGCATTTCAACTTTTTAGAGAAAATCTAAATGGTAGTAGAACTTTAAAAAAAAAAAAAAAAAAAGTTGCATCTGATTCTCCACATAAAGTTCTCTATTTCAATGGATGATAAACAATAAGTGGCTGAAAATCAGATGCAATAGCACTTAGGTTTTAATATGTCTACAGCACCATTTTAAAAGTAACTTTGATCTTTAATTCATTCAGATAATTTTGAAATGTTTTATTACAATTTTATGCTGAGATAAAACACTTCCTTTATGAACATGAGTTTTCAATGTAATCTGTGTTCCTAAGATTATATTCTACTTAGGAAAAATATTAAAAAGATAATGGTATGATGCAGACATATCAAAATACAGCACCAAATTAGCTGTGTGAGTAGAAGACTAGAATTCTATATTAAATATGTACCTTCAGAATGACAAAAATCGTAGCTGTTAAAACCGGTCCTTACTTTAAAAGATAACATTTCCAAAAAGAGTATTCATCATCAGATGATCATAGCTGATTAATGCTTTGCTCCTGAATATTCTGCTAACTCAATGTTGTACTTCTAAGTGCCATGCTAGTGGCATGACAATGCCCATTAAATGAAAAAACAAATCTTTAGGCAAGAGTTTTGTTGGCTATTAAAAGATCATTAACCATTTTGCTCAATTTTATAAAATTCTGTTTGTCATCAGCGAACTTCTTCATTAACTGAGGATTCAACCCCTATCCATTTTTCTGGGCTTGATCTTATTTTTCATTTCCTTGTGAAAGACATTAGAAGGAATTAGTGCAGCATGAATCTCAGTTTTGACTGTTTTGTTATTGTTGTTTTTGTTGTCGTTTTTGGTTTATACACAAATGTTTTTCTTTTACATTCACTTTTTTTTTTTAATGTTCTTTCATAACTTCTTTAATTTCCTGTTCATTTTCATGTGATATTCCTCTATTTAGTTTTGTTAAAGTGGCTCAAAGTCAGTTTATGAAAAACAGATTAGACATCTGCATATTTCTTAGTATTATAAAATTTGTCCATTAGAATAAAGTTCCCCCAGTGTTCAATGGTCAATTATGAATTCTTATTAATTTAAAATCATGTAGTTTCTTGTAAAAAATATTCCATAGGTACAACTATAACTTTCATCATCCTGTAGAATCCTGTAAAGTACCAGCTTAGAAAGTTCTGCATGTAAATATGAAAGTTCTCTCCTATTTGTAATCATAAACATATTCAAATGTCAAAATATGCATTCAACTTCCACTGATCTAAGAACCGCAAGTTTGGAGGGTTTTCCTTCTTTTACAGAGATGAAGGATAATCTGGAAGAAGTTCACAGAAAAAAAAATCAGTTTTTTTATTCTTCAAGAAACATATTTTGAAGATAAAACAACTACTATTTTATTAGGATATATCTCAGGTCCTGATACATGTCTGCAGTAATTAGGATTTCATCATTAGAATACATTAGTCTGCATTCCTTCAGAGATATTTCTGGAATGATTTTTTGCTAACTTTGCAAAGTATCTTTTGAAGCCATTGGATAACTTTCAATCCTAACTTCTGAAATTCTGCAATTCCAAGTAAGATTGGAATTCTCAATGAAATCCTTGCTTCCTATTGTCTTGCACTGAGGTCTTATTATAAAAATGCTTATCAAATAAGCATCTTCACGATGAGAAATTTCTGTGACATCTATTTCAAACTTATTTGTCTTACAGAATGAAAGAATAATAATAGCTATATAATTGATAACTATACATATATATACAGTAGTAATAACTGTTAAAATTATATCACTTAGGCAAACTGGCCACTCAAAAATCTATGGGCCCAGATGGGATGCACCCAAGAGTGCTGAGGGAACTGGCCGAGGTTATTGCTCAGCCTCTCTCCATCATCTTTGAGAGGTCCTGGAGAGCAGAGGAGGTGCCCGAGGACTGGAAGAAGCCAACATCATCCCAGTCTTCAGAAAGGGCAAGAGGGAGGAGCCGTGCAACTACAGGCTGGTCAGCCTCACCTCCATCCCTGGAAAGGTGATGGAGTAGCTCATCCTAGAGATCATCTCGAGGCATGTGAAGAAGGAGGTGATCAGGAGTAGTTAGCATAGATTCACCAAGGGCAAGTCATGTTTGATGAACCTTACAGCCTTCTATGATGGGGTGACTGGCCGGCTGGACGAGGGGAAAGCCATGGATGTTGTCTACTTTGACTTCAGCAAGGCTTTCGACACCGTCTCCCATAATATCCTCATACAGAAGCTCCGAGAGAGCGGTCTGGACGAGTGCACAGTGATGTGGATTGAGAACTGGCTGGATGGCAGAGCTCAGAGGGTGGTGATAAATGGGGCCGAGTCCAGTTGGAGGCCTGTGGCCAGTGGTGTCCCCCAGGGCCCAGTACTGGGCCCGGTGCTGTTCAGCCTGGTCATCAGTGACCTGGACGAGGGCACAGAGGGCACCCTGAGCAAGTTTGTGGATGATCTCAAGCTGGGTGGAGTGGCCGACACTCCGGAGGGCTGTGCTGCCATCCAGAGGGACCTGGACAGGCTGGAGAGTTAGGCAGAGAGGAACCTCATGAGGTTCAATAAGGACAAGTGCAGGGTCCTGCACCTGGGGAGGAATAACCCCAGGCATCAAGACAGATTAGGGGTCGACCTGCTGGAAAGCACCTCCACAGAGAGGCACCTGGGAGTCCTGGTTGACACTAAGTTAACCATGAGTGAGCAGTGTGCCCTTGTGGCCAAGAAGGCCAATGGGATCCTGGCCTGCATCAGGAGGAGTGTGGCCAGCAGATCAAGGGAGGTGATTCTGCCCCTCTGCTCAGCTGTGGTGAGGCCACACCTGGAGTACTGTGTTCAGTTCTGGGCACCCCAGGATAGGAGAGACGTGGAGCTTCTGGAGAGGGTCCAGAGAAGGGCAACCAGGATGATTAAGGGAATGGAACATCTCTCGTATGAAGAGAGGCTGAGTGAGCTGGGCCTGTTTTCTCTGGAGAAGAGAAGGCACAGAGGGGATATGATTAATATGTATAAGTTCAGGAAGGGAGAATGCAGGGAGGAAGGGGACAGGCTGTTTTCACTGGTGGCCAGCGATAGGACGAGGGGTAATGGCCACAAGCTGAAGCATAAGAAGTTCCGTCTCCAGATGAGGAGGAACTTCTTCACTGTTAGGGTGACAGAGCAGTGGAAGAGGCTGCCCAGGGAGGTTGTGGAGTCTCCTACTCTGGAGGTCTTCAAAACCCGCCTGGATGCCACCCTGTGCCACATGCTCTAGGTGTGCCTGCTTGAGCAGGAAGGTTGGACTAGATGATCTGTAGAGGTCCCTTCCAACCTTAAATATTCTGTGAATCTGTGAATCTATACATATGATGGTGATAACTTTAATAATCCCATATTAAATTACTCAAGAGTCCTCCTTACAAAGAAGAAAATTCATTTTCTGTGGTTCATTAAGGAAATACAGTGCTAGAAATCACTAGAATAGAAAAAGAGATACTCATAACTATTTATACTAGTACTGATGTCATTCACAAACATTATCAGAAGAGACCTCAGTTAGTTGCTGTATCTTCACGCACAGTCAATTCTGAAAAAGAGATCAGGCTGCAATCTTACAACCTTAGTATATTAAATGGAATTGAGTACCTTTAATGTCTTTGTAATTCTCACATGCAGTTGTTCTTTTAATACGTACAGAATTAGAGATATGGAAACAGACTGAATAGCAAGTTTATGACTAGCAATAAAATATTTTTAAATTGCAGATTACAGACCCTACGGATTGTTTCACTTAAAGGCAGGCAAGTGCAGATTTGAGATAACACAGTGTGATGTTTGCACTCAACACTCTAGATCAACACTTACAATTACTTTTTGCATGATAATGGACAGGAACACAGAAGATGTGGGATACTGGAGAAAAAGTAATTGTTATAAAATATAACATCAAACATCTCTCTTTCCTGAACTCATCTGTAAATCATCTATTAACTTGCAGTTATCAGAAAATGTGCAAAGACTGCATGTGAAAAAATGTGTGAAGACAAATGATAACAGCCTCATGTCAATATATTTAATTCATTGTTCTTTTAAAATTTAACAATATGAATACACTGTCCTCATTTGTTATGTACAGCAGTTTCAGTAAATGGATGTGAACCATACTGCTTTATTTGGACTGGCAGTCATAGAAAAAGCACTGGCCTGCTTAATTTCCTGGTGTGCTATATTAGAGCCCTTCTGCCAAGTGGCTAGTGGTCACACAAAACAAACTTGTCCCTAGTGAAACTGCTTATGAATAGCTAAGCTATTCTTAAATAATAATAAAAAAAAAAAAAAGATAAATGTTAAAGTAGTAAGATGTTTGTGCAACTAAGTTAGAAGGCACAACTCTTTAAATTCTGTCTTGATAATGGATTGTTTGGTAAAGAACAGTTTTTTCTAATACACTCTAAACCTATGCCATAGTAGCTCAGACTTGCTCAGTGGTATAATCACTGAAAAAAAAAAATTAAAATCTTTTTTTTTTTTTTGTTCACTAACAGTATTTCATTTTGTTGGGTTGACTATATAAAGCTTAAGACTTTCCACACGAAGAAAAGAAGCCTGTCCTAGGCACTTAATATTCCTTTAATGTAGACTACATTTGATGGCTGTCCACTAGTAAGATGTCCTGTAATTTAGGATGCCAGCAAACTAATTTAACTTGTCTGAAGTGTAAGAGGAAAAAGAATTCAACAAAGTACATGGCTTGAACAAAGCACTTTTCTCCTCATAAATATTTATTTTTTGGTCCAATTCATCATTTGCTAAGAATGGAACCTTTTTCATAGACAGGAAAGAGGATATTAGTCTTCTGAAAGGCAGAATAAGTTGCTGTCCAATTGGCTAGCCAGGTGTTTGCCTTCATTTCTATTCATTAGCTTTTGAATTTTTTTCTTTGTACATAGCGATCAATGTTTACAGACACTGAAAGCTCTTTGCAGAAATTGTCCAAAATGAACTGGAATGAGATTGCATTCTACTTAATGTTTTCTATGTTGGGAGACAAGCTAATCTGGGATGAACAATTATACCATCTAATCTGTTCAGCCAATCTGTGAAATATATAAATTTGTGCTCTGGAGATTTTCTGGTTAACATCCACGGGGTTTCAGCTGGGCTGGCATAGATAAAATTGTGTCCCATAATGTTCAAAGAAAAAGCAGAATGTAAGAGCAGGATAATCATTATGCAATAATTACAAGTATCACATTATTATCTAGAAAGATATTATGAGTGAAAATTAAGATAGAATTCCACAGTTATTGATGAGTACTCAAGAGTGACGTGTTAGTTAACACAGAGGCAAAGCACGGCAGTAAAGTGTGGTTTCATAATTGACTATATCTGCTGGACAGCTTAAGAAATGAGTTTTGCTGATATTTTTCGTTTAATGGAAACTAATTCTTTGGAGAATTAAAATTAATTAATTGTTCAACAGATATAAAAGGAAGTATTTAGCCACTATTTATGATTGGTGCAACCATCTAGTGAGAAAGAGTATAGAACTGTCAGTGTATAAATATCACATTCAACATAAGAATGCTATTTACAAAATCTAACACATGATATTTTAATACATAAATAAATGGAATGCATACACTTAAGAATATTCCCATATGAGGCAAATTTGTAAAGCCTGACTTATCAAATCCAAGAAATGGAAATAACTAAAAAAAAGGATTAACTATTAAATGCTCTATAAAATAATAAAATAATATTTTACAAGTCACAATGCCAGATGTACATAAGCATGTTTTAGTCTTTGACAGCATATGACAGAGTAGTGTAGATTAAAGTGATAAAATATGTATTTAAAATTGGTATTTAAGAGGATGAAAAGATTAAAGACTTCCTAGATCAGCTTCCTAGATAAAATCTTCACTTTTTATGAACCTTGTGCTATGAACAGTTGGTAAAGAACAGTATTTGAAAGCAAGTGGGTAATTTGCAACACAATGTGAAAGCACTGCATGCTGTAATATTGCTGTTGGAAGCACTGCCTTTTAGAGATAGTTCTTGGAAAGAAATCAAATTACAGGTGTCAGGTGTCAGAACTAGTGGACTAG
Organism: Nothoprocta perdicaria; assembly: GCF_003342845.1. NCBI lineage: Eukaryota > Metazoa > Chordata > Aves > Tinamiformes > Tinamidae > Nothoprocta > Nothoprocta perdicaria. The sequence goes on from NW_020454250.1 coordinate 1,401,659, forward strand.
TACTTCTCCATCAGCAACTTAGGCTGCAGGCAAATATTTAAAAAAAAAAAAAAAAAAAAAAAAAAGGACAGATCATGAAGAAAAAATACCTCAACATATTTTAAAGTAGATATGTGAAAATTCTTTGTATAAAATTCAATCAGTAAGCTTTAAAATTTTTATTGATAAGAATTTTTTAAAAAATCAGGCATTACTTAGAAATCATCCATTTATGTTTGCAGAAGATAGAGATGAAGATTCGCTGTTGTGTCAGATAACGTGCTATATTGTGCTAATATCCCACGGCTCTGTAGCTCATGTCATCGCTACAACTTTGGTTTCTTCAGTAACAGGATGCCTTACATGGCACCAGGCATGACAATATCCAGTGGGATCCATCTTTCTCAAAGTGAGAAGAGAATTAGCTGGCCTCATCAAGAAGGCTCTCAACTAGATTCGAGGCAGGTGGAGGGTATCAATGCGGTGGCAGACAAGATGGTAACTGTTGGCCCGTTACTCCACTCACAGCAGCCTAGTGCCATGGCCTGTGAAGGGCACTCTGGGACTGAAGAGGCCAAATGGCAAAACATGAGAACTTCTGTAGGCCCTAGGGTTCAGGTTGCAGCTGCTCCAGCTAGAATGAGCAGCGCATATGGCGCTCCACTCAAATGCGTCTATGCAAACACATGCAGCATGGGAATAAACAAGAGGAATTGAAGATGTGAGTGTGGTTGCCGGACCATGACTTCATTGCAATTACTGAGACATGGTGGGACAGCTCTCATGACTGGAATGTGGCCATGCAGGGCTTCAGGCTTTTCAGGAAGGCCAGGCAAAGAAGGTGAATTGGAAGAGTTGCAGTTTATGTGAGGGAGCAACTGAAATGCATGGAGCTCAGCATAGGGGAGGATGGAGCGTGGGTCGAAACCCTGTGGGTGAGGACTAAAGGGCTGTCCAACAGGGGTGACACTGTCATGGGAGTTTACCACAGCTCTCCTGACAAGGAAGAGGAAGTGGATGAGGCCTTCTACAGGTTTGACGAACTTGATTGCCTTTTTTGATGGGATGACTGTCCGGATGGACAAGGGGAGAGCCATGGATGCTGTCTACCTTGACTTCAGCAAGGCTTTCAACACCATCTCCCATAATATTCTCATAGGAAAGCTGTGGAAATGTGGACTGGACAGGTGCACACTGAGATGGATTGAGAACTGCCTGGATGGCAGAGGTCAGAGGGTGATGATAAATGGGGCCGAGTTCAGTTGCAGGCCTGTGGCCAGAAGTTTCCCCCAAGGGTCAGTACTGGACCTGGTGCTGTTCAACTTGTTCATCAATGACCTGGACAAGGGCACGGAGTGCACCCTGAGCAAGTTTGCGGATGATACCAAAATGGGTATAGTGGCCTGCAGGGCTGTGCTGCCATTCAGATGGACCTGGACGGGCTGGAGATTTGGGCAGAGAGGAACCTCATGAGGTTCACTAAGGACAAGTTCAGGGTCCTTCACCTGGGGAAGAATAACCCCAGGCACTAGGACAGATTAGAGCTTGACATGCTGGAGAGCAGCTCCACAGAGAGGGACCTTGGAGTCTTGGTTGACACCAATTTAACCATGAGCCAGCAATGTGGCCTCATGGCCAAAAAGGCCAGTGGGATCCTGGCTGCATCAGGAGGAGGGTTGCCAGCAGGTGGAGTGAGGGGATCCTGTCCCTCTCCTCAACTCCGTTTAGGCTACACCTGGAGTATTGGCCATAGTTGTGGGCTCTCCAGGACAATCATAGAATCATAGAAGGGACCTCCAGAGGTCATCTAGTCCAACCTCCCTGCTCACGCAGGGTCACCTAGAGCATGTGGCACAGGGCTGCATCCAAGAGGGTTTTAAAGACCTCCAGAGAAGGAGACTCCACAACCTCCCTGGGCAGCCTGTTCCAGGGCTCTGTCACCCTCACTGTCAAAAAATGTTTCCTAAAGTTCCTGTGGAACTTTTGGTGCCTCAGCTTGTGGCCATTTCCTCTAGTCCTATCGCTGGCCGCCCCCTCCTCCTCCCTCCCTTGAGGTATTTATACACACTGATCAGATTCCCCCTCAGCCTTCTCTTCTTCAGGCTGAACAGGCCCAGCTCTCTCAGCCTTTGCTCATAGTCCAGATGTTCCAGGCCCCTGATCATCCTCGTAGCCCTGCACTGGACTCTCTTCAGCAGCTCCACATCCCCCTTGTACTGGGGAGCCCAGAACTGGACACAGTACTCTAGATGTCGCCTCACCAGGGCTGAGTAGAGGGGGATGATCACTKCCCTCAACCTGCTGGAGATGCTCTTCTTAATGCACCCCAGGATCCCGGTGGCCTTCTTGGCCACAAGGGCACACTGCTGCCCCATAGTCAGCTTATCGTCCACCATGACACCCAGGTCCCTCTCTGCGAGGCTGCTCTCCAGAAGGTCCACCCCTAATCTGTACTGGTGTCCAGGGTTATTCCTCCCCAAGTGCAGGACCCTGCACTTGCCCCTGTTGAACCTCATGAGGTTTCTCACCTCCCAGTTCTCCAGTCTGTCCAGGTCCCTCTGGATGGCAGCACAGCCCTCAGGACTATCAGCTACTCCTCCCAGTTTGGTATCATCAGCAAACTTGCTGAGGGAGCACTCCAGCCCTTCATCCAGGTCGTTAATGAATAAGTTGAACAGGACTGGACTGAGAACTGACCCCTGGGGGACACCACTAAGTACAGGCCTCCAGCTGGACTCCACACCATTGACAACCACTCTCTGCACCCTGCCATCGAGCCAATTCCTAATCCACCTCCCCATCCACTCATCTACCCCACACCTTTGGAGCTTGCCCAAGAGGATGCTGTGAGGGACAGTGTCAAAAGCCTTGCTCAAATCCAGATAGAYSACATCTACCRCTCTGCCCTCATCTATCCAGCTCGATATTCCTTCATAGAAGGTGATCAGGTTAGTCAAGCAGGATTTCCCCTTGGTGAATCCATGCTGGCTACTCCTGAGCACTTTCTTCTGCTCCATGTGTCTGGAGAGAGCAGCCAGGATGAGCTGCTCCATCACTTTCCCGGGGATGGAGGAGAGGCTCCCCGGCCTGTAGTTGCCCAGGTCCTCCTTCTTGCCCTTTTTGAAGACTGGAGTGATGTTGGCTTTCTTCCAGTCCTCCGGCACCTCTCCCCTTCTCCAGGACCTTCTGAAGATGATGGCGAGTGGCTCGGCTATGATATCCGCCAGTTCCTGCAACACCCTGGTGTGTATCCCATCAGAGCCCATGGATTTGTGGGTGTCAAGTTTCCTTAGGTGCTCTCTGACCCACTCTTCCTCTACCCAGGGCAAGCCTTCCTCTCTCCAGTTCACTTCTTGTGTCCCTAGGGCCTGGGATTCTAGAGGGCTGCCCCTGACACACACAGAAGCAAAGGCGGCATTCAGCAGCTCTGCTTTCTCCGTGTTTTCCATAACCAGGGTGCCAACCCTGTTCACTAGTGGACCCACATTCTCCCTGACCTTTCTCTTGTTGTTAATATATTTGAAGAAGTTTTTCTTGTTACTCTTAACATCCCATGCCAGATTTAGTTCCAAGCGTGCCTTGGCTTTCCTTGTTGCATCCCTGCATTCCCTGACAACGCTCCTGTATTTCTCCCAAGTGGCCTGTCCTTTCTTCCACATTCTGTATACTGCCTTCTTCTGCTGGAGTTTTGCCAGGAGCTCCCTGCTCATCCACACAGGTCTCCTGCCCCTCTGCCTGACTTCTTGAAAGACAAGAGGGGATGTGGAACTTCCTCATCGAATGGAGGGTAGTGAAGCTGATTAAGGGACTGGCGCCTTTATCTTATGAGGAGAGACTGAGTGAGTTGGGCTTGTGTAGGTTGGAGAAGAGAAGGCTGAGAGGGAATCTGATTAACATGTATAAGTATGTGAAGGGAGAATGTAGGGAGGAAGGGACCAAGCTCTTCTCATTGGTGGACCGTGACAGGACAAGGGGCAATGGGTACAAGGTGAAACACAGAAGTTCCATCCCCGCATGAGGAGGAACTTCTTTCCTGTGAGGGTGACAGAGTCCTTGAACAGGCTGCCCAGGGAGGCTGTGGAACCTCTTTCTCTGGATATCTTCAAACCCTGGCTGGATGCCACGCTGTGCCCCATGCTCTAGGTGTCCCTGCTTGAGCAGGGGGGTTGGACTAGATCATCTCTAGAGTTCCCTTCCAACCTCAACCATTCAGTGATTCTGTGTGATTTTGTGATTCTGTAACTCTCCCCAGAGACCACACCTGAAGTATTGTTGCTGCCACACTGTGCCCAATTCTGTATTCCCCAGGACAAAAGATCCTCTTTGGATCTTTTTTGGATACCAAAAAGACATTTGGTATGTCTTTTGGACCAAAGAGAGACCACTGAACCACCACAAAGTTTATTAAGGGCATCTTTCATTAGAAGACAGACTTTCAGACCTGTGATTTTTTCATGTTGAGAAGAAAGCAGACGGATCCCCAGACTGCTCATCAGTGCCTAGTGAAAGGACCAAAGGCAATGGGCACAAAGCAGAATACAGGAAATTCTGCTTAAAAATAGGTAAACATATTATTTATATTGTGAAAGCAGTCAGGCACTAACAGGTCACCCAGAGAGGTTGTGGAGTCTCCACTATGGAGATATTTTAAATTCAACAGGACCTAGTCCTAATATATCTGTTCTGGTTGAGCCTGTTTGAGTGGAGGGTTGGACCAGACTGACTCCAGAGGTGCCTTTGAACCTCAGTTGTTCTACAATTCTGTGATTGTCTGCATGCATTTTGTTAGTTTTGGGCATCAAGAATATATAGAACTATCATTTATTTTGAACAATGTGCATGCTGACAAAGACTAACTATAAAAAAATCACATTTTATTTCTTCATGCATATGATAACAAGTGATGGATATATCACAAGACTATTCAAATATTTGCATGTCAAGGACAACTTTTCAAAGAATGTTTATTCAACTGAAATAGCTGTGAATAAAACAGCTTTGTCCAGAAAATGTGACATCATATTAAACTGGAAACTAGCAAGACTAGCTACTGTGTTCGAGGGGTTAATAGGTATGAGCTGTGTAAATAAGAGACTTTTGTCTGTATGCCCTGATTTTCAGAAATATAATCAGTGCCATACTCAAACATAATTACTTATAACAAAGAGCAGAAATCATCAATATTGGTCAGAAATCTCCTAAACCACATATTCTGCTTCACACAACATGATTTCATATGTCAAATATTAAATGGAATGACTTGAAAAGGTAGCTTACAATCTGTCAATGTCAGTAATTTATCCTTACAATATGTTTTGGCTTTCTTAACAATCAAAACTACAAGGATTAACCTACTTCATAACCTTCTCTTCTGCATTGCAACCATTTTGTAAGTCTTTATCTAATTAACATACAGCTTCCCAAAGGTACAATGTGCTTATGGCTAAGCAAGTGTATTTCAACCTTTGCACATGAAGTCTCTTGAATATCTCTACATCCCTCAGTACAGAGTTCTTCAGAGACCTCTGAGCATGTTCTTTGTGAGCTGATATGCCCATACAGCATAGTTGTGCTCTGTGTCTAAAAGACAGGCTAGCATATAAGGAATTGAAATAACTAGCTTTGAGTTTTGCACAGATGCACAACTTCTGGCTCTGCATCCTATGCTTTCAGAACAGGAACTGTGGTATCTCTACCGAACACTGCAGATTGCATAGTAGGGATGAGGACAAGACCACCCTCCAAGTCCAAGACTACCTCAGGCACAAGAAGTGAGGAGCAAAGTCCATCCGATAGTGGAAATGGATTTCACAATTGTTTTAACAGCAAAACAGTCTTTTCACTGATAAATAGAAGAGTGTTCAAGAGCAAATCTGGAAGTAGATCCATGTTCAGACAAATGTCAAATAGGGCTTTTTGCTTGGGATTTTCCCAGGTAGTTCTCACCCAGACTGAAGGTTTTTAGCAAGATCAGCAGTCCAGGCACTATTTATCCGGAATCAATTTGGATAAAACTGATTCCTTCCTCCTTGAGGTCTACACAGCCACAAGTATTAAAAAAAAATAATAATAATTAAAAAAAAAAAAAAAAAAAAAAAAAAAAAAAAAAAAAAAAAAAAAAAAAAAAAAAAAAAAAGCATGTAGCAACGTGGCACAGATCTCCAGAGAAGGAGACTCCACAACCTTCTTGGGCAGCCTTCTTGGACAGCCTTCTGTTACCCTCACAGGAAAGAAGTTGCTCCTCATATGGAGATGGAACATCCTGTGCTGCTGCTTGCAGCCCCTTGTCCAATCATTTGGCCACAACTGAGAAGAGTTTGGCCCCTTCCTCCCTACATTCCCCCTTCAGGTACTTATACATAGTACCTGTATTGATGTGTAACTGCACCTAAGGATGATTACTATGTGCCACGTGCCACTGTGCCACTAATGTGCCACTGTGGCACTGTGCTATAGGTAACCCTGAGTGAGCAGGGGGGTTGGACTAGATGACCTCTGGAGGTCCCTTCCAACCTTAAGCATTCTATGATTCTATATCCCCTCTCAGCCTTCTCTTCTCCAGAGAAAACAGGCCCAACTCACTGTTTCTCCTTTTACAAGAGATGGTCCAGTCCCTTAATCATCTTTATTGCTCCCCGCTGGACACTCTCCAGAAGCTCCATGTCCCTCTTATACTGGAGAGCCCAGAACTGCCTCCAATATTCCAGATGCGGCCTCCCCAGAGCTGAGGAGAGAGGCAGGATTGCCTCCCTCCAGCTGCTGGCAACACTCCTCCTGATGTAGCCAGGATCCCATTGCCTTTCTTGGCTGCCTCATGGCTAACTTGCTGTCAGCCAGGACTCCCAAGTCCCTCTCCGCGGCACTTTTCTCCAGCAGGTGAAGCCCTAATATGTCCTCATGCCTGGGGTTATTCCTCCCCAGGGGCAATACCCTGCACTTGTCCTTGTTGAATATCATGATGTTCCTCTCTGCCCACCTCAATACCATCATCTGTTATCTCTAATAGAAAGCTCCTGAATTATATTTTATGAGTAACTAATGTTTTAAAATAATGAAATATTTTCATGTGAATTTAACACACAAACTCAGGCTCACATGAAAAAAAACTGTTATATTTCCATCATTCTTAACTCTTTGAGAATTTCACTCTACTACAAGAAACAGCATAGCAGATAAATACGAGCTTTGCCATATCTGAATGTAGTGGAGTTCTTTTGACAGAAAGAGGAAGAGATTTCTCTAGAGATTTTATTTTTCCTCTAGAATATTTTGTGGGGGATATTTTTAAAGTTTTTATGGTTCTTTTTTGTTTGTTTGTTTTTTAATATGTTGAGATTTCTCTAGTAATCATTCTACAGACAACTGGAACAAGGACTCAGTACCATTTATATTATACAGACTATTCTTTACTGCTTTTTTCTTCTTCCTTAAATAGTTATTGATTCCAATATATTCTCCTTACAAATGAATTTAAATCTATCACAATGTAGTAGTTAATTAGCTGAATTAGAATAATAAGAAAGAGAAAATACTTTCTATTTGGGTAAGAAATGCAACTGATTTGCTTTAGCTATTTCTAACTTCTACTCTGAAGAAGATGTTTCCTTCAGATAGCAAATCAGTGAAAGGAAAGAAGAACCTCTTTAGTACTCAATATGCAAGCATAAGAAGGTAATTAAAATCTATGGATCAGAGTTTTCTGTTTAGTTTTTGAAGTACTTTCTGCTGTTGAAACTGTAATAGAACATAAAATGATTTCACTGTGTTTTACTATGCTATCTCTAAATATAATTATTCTTCCTTGTTCTGAATAGTTGGTTAGATTAGCAAAATGAGATTGTATTTATTTTGTATACAGAATTGTAAAACCTCATTATATTTTTTTTAAAAGTAAGGATTGTTGAGATTCATTTGTTATTTTATATATTTATTTATATATACACATGCACAATTACTCATTTTGAAAAAAGAAAAAGACATTCAAATCCGACTCATCTACAACACAGAGGAGATAATATGGACAAAGAAAACCACAACTTATGCCAGATGCATGAATTAAGCTAGAGAATATAAAATAGAAGACATGTAAATGTAAATGTGATGTAAAATAGGAGTTCAAAGATCATCAACATTCCAGGTCTCCCAGTCACAGTAAGGATATCAGCTATTACATTCATGGATGCCAAGCATGGATGCCAAACTTAGTTATTTGGGTTCTATACTTTGATGGTTTAGGTATTTGCATTCAAAGCAGATTTATCTGCAGATAATCAGATGCAGGGTACATAAAATTCTCATAACTTTTAGTAAAATAAAGTTTTGTTGTCTATTATTAGCAGAATATACACTTAACTATTTCAATAATGAGAAATAACAGTGTTGATAACTAAAACAAAAATAATCTTTGGGTATTTCACTATACAGGCATTATTTTCTGTCTAATTCAGTATGCATATTTACAGTTATATATCAAGGACTCCAGAGGATTTTAGCTCCTTCCAGAATAATTGAATTCCAAGCATCTGCCAATAATCAAATCTGTTAGAAAGCCTCTTAAACAGTCCAAGAATAGAAGGTAAGAAAACCTTGTAATAAGAAGCCAACTCTCAGAGGAAGAAAAAGGAATAGAAAAGCAATAACCAATTTTGGTTTAATTAAAATTTTTCAATTTACATATGATGCAAAAGCTGTAATTCTATTTTCATTTATAGTTAATGGCAGGCTTCATAAAATACCCCAAAATATGAAAGAGGGCATTCATTAACTGTGTGCCAACCAAAATAATTCTGTCAATGGACTATATTACCTAATAGAGTTATAAATTGTGTAAACCTCAGACACTCCTCATTGATAACCTCTGCACATTAACTTTCTTTAACAGAAGATTACAATTTGGGAATAAAAAAACCTCAGACTATGTCTTGCTGGTTGATTTTCCTGGAATTTTTATTTGCAAAGAACATCCTCATTCTATCCATGTTGTTTAAGAAGCAGTCAAGAGAAATAATTAAAAGACATTTCTGTAAAAAGAATCCATTTAACGATTCCAATATTTTTCATATTCACACTCATTTTCAAAATATTTTTTCAGTAAAAGTTAAAGTATTCCTCAAATAATTCTTCAGTGCAAAATGTGTTATCCACTTTTTTGAGTCAATGTTAGTTCCTAAAATACTGAGTTTCTTCTAAGAACCTAAGATTGAATGTGCATTCTAAATGTGATCTCTTACGAGTTTAAATGCTCCAGACTCTTTTGTATTTGTATCATTTTTTGATCATCACTTTGTCTTTTGTATCATTTAACCATTACACCTGTGAACATAACCTGTACTGCTTCTTTTTATGCAGTCATTTTGCCTTCTTAGCTTCTTTCTACACTTAAATCAAAAATGACTATTTTTGATGACAATACACATTAATTATAGAAGTCTGACACATCGCACTTTTTAAATTGTGGTTTTGACAAAACACATTGGATGTATGGAATGCGGAGATTCCTTGAGCTCTGTCCAAGCAGAAATTAATTTCACTTAGGTGAAAAATGGATCAAACTTCTCTCCCACAATATATTCCAAGTACAGAGGACACTTGCTGTCAGGTTTTATCTATCTATTTATTTATTTATTTATGTTGCTCTATAGCTATTTCACAGCGTGCAAGCCTTTTCTTCAGTATAGTTACACATTACTATTTGATATAACTGATCTATTATTCATCAAAACACCTCAAAATTAAACACATAAAACTAACACACAGCTAAGTGTCATTATTGTTTGAAATATGAGAGTAACAGTTGAGCATTGTATAAACAGCACATGATAGATCTTACCTCTCAAGTCAACTATTGATTAAATGGAAAAGAAAAAAGCACCATGTATCCAAAAATGAATCAAATATGTCTGTCAAGGCACAGTTTATTTACTAGTGAGCTAACAAAGTACATCCAACTCTTTGCATGTTTCTTTTTAGAAAGTTTTGCCAAATTAAGTAGATAATGCAGGCGGTGGTAGTTCTGAACAAGCCACAAACCATGGATTATAAGACAATTTACTTCAGTCCAGGTACGCGGATACCACTGAGATTGGGAATGAGTGATTACTGAATTGTGAGAAAATGGCCCTCACATCCACAGATTTTTCACTGAAAATCTTAGATTTTCTTAGTTTATTCACTAATAGCCCCAAGAAAGAAAACATATATAAATCAAAACATCACTTTTAAAAGGCAAACAAAATCTGGTATTTAATTATAGCATTAGTGATTGTTATACAGGAAAAAAAAAAATATTTCATTTTTGTTAACTAGAGACTGCTTCAAGCCTTATGGTATAACAAAAAATCTGTTGGGATTTCAGTGTGTGAAATATTTAGAATACAAGGCTTTGCAAGATGATATACCCATATCCAATTCATTGCTAAGTTATAGATGTTTCTAAATCAGAGCATGTTTATGACAAAAGGCTCATTGAGCAGATACATGCAGTCAGTAAAATGACCCACTGAAGCATAACATCCTCTGAGAAATGACCCACTGAAGCATAACACCCTCTGCTTGCTGTCATCACAAGGAGCAAAATAATACATGTCCGTGAACACCATGCTGAATCAAGACTCTACAACTTTACTTGTGCCTCTTTTCTTGCAGAGAATAGACAACTGAAAATGTCAACAGCTTCTGACCAAGCTGCTGACAGAGCAAACCATTAGGAAACCAGGGTTCAGGCTGCCACCATAGCTATTAGGATACATTTTCTTTTGCACATGCACTCTAATGCTTCCTGTAAAAGAGTATTCAGCATGGTCAGTAATTGCCATGGGGGTTCATATCTCACTGGAGAAGCAGTCAGTGGCAGGACATGCTACAGGTGGTGCATATATCAAACACATTGGCATAAGTAACTTCTGCTGCTCAGTGGTAGCATTTCATATCTGTATACCCAAGAATGACCAGCAGCAGTCACCTTCTAGTGATCTGATCTGACAGATAAGTGGGCAACATAAAACAAGGAAGGATGAGACAGTAATTAAATTACGTCCTATTAAGAAAGCTACATTTATTTGAATGATACAATCTTATGTCATTGCTGACATAACAGCAATGCAGCAGTTATCTTTAAAAAAGAAAAAAAAAAATCTGAATCTTAGCTTGAATATGAAAACCAAACAAAATACTTGGCAATTCTAAAAGTGCAGAAAATCAGAATGTTTTCTTTTTCTGCTTATTTGAAGATTAGAGACTGCACATGTTCAATAGGACTTCAGGGTATCAGAAGCTATGTTATCTTAATGCAAAGCTTCGAGCTTAACATTTAGTATGTGTATACGAACTCTTAGGAAGCTAAGAAGAGAATTAAGCCCCAGAGACATAAGTGAAAAATGCTTCCTTTGCTATTTAGCAAACATAATGCACCATAGATTTAATTCAATGGAATATCTTGTATTATACTCTGTGTACAACTAGTAAACATGCTAAGTTCAGAAATCTTCCATAAGAACAAGTCAGCATCATAGCCATACATTTAAATAATAATATCTGGAAACCTACATTGCCAATGTCCGCAAAAGGTAAAAAATCAATGTGACAGTGAACAACTCCTACAACAACGTCAAATCTGGAATCCTATGACATGTTCTGTCCTCCTAATGTTAAGTGCATCTGTGTCACTCATTATAATGGCAATATTCTTATAAAATCAAAGTAGAGCTAGAAACAGAAAGGTAACTGAGCTATTAACCAGATTAAAAGATCTAGAATCCACACAGAAAACCATTCACATTGCAAAGGCAAGAACAGCAAAATATGCAACATGATATGTCTTGAACCACCCTGATATCTTTTGGGATAACCATACAGCCAGCAAAAGACAGACCATTGCAGATAATTTCTTGATACAGGTGGTTGGGGAGCCAACAAGGGGAGGGATGCTGCTAGACCTGATGCTAACAAACAGTGATGGTCTTGTGGGAAATGTGAGGATGTGGGGGCAGTCTTGGCTGCAGTAACCACGAGATGTTGGAATTCATGATCCTGTGTGGAGGAAGTTGGGCAAGAAGTAGGATTGGAGACCTGGGCTTCAAGAGACCTCTTCAGGGAGCTCCTTGGACCAGTCCCTTGGGTCAGGGTCCTTAAAGGAAAGGGGATCCAGAAGAGCTGGCTCATATACAAACACCACTTTCTCCAAGCTCAGGGGCATTCTCACAAAATAGAAGTCGAGTAAGGGAGAGTAAGCAACGCATATGGTTGGGCAAGGAGCTGCTGAGCAAACTTAATGAGAAAATTAGGACATATAGCACGTGGAAGAAGGGCCAGGCCACATGGAAAGAATATAGGCACATTGACAGAGAATGCAGATACGCAACGAGGAAGGCCAAGGCCTGTTTGGATTTAGAGTTAGCAAGGGATGTCAGGGAGAACAGGAAGTGCTTCTACAAATATGTGAGCAGCAAGAGGAAGACTAGGGAAAATGTTAGCCTGCTGCTGAATGGGGAGAGGGCCTTGGTGATGGAGGATGCAGGGAAGGCAGAGTTACTAACTGTCTTTTTTGCTTCTATCTTCACTGCTAAGGCTAGTCCCCAAGAACTACAGACCCCAGATAAAAGAGAGATTAATACGCAAGAGGAAGACCTTCCACTGGTCGAGGAGGATTGGGTTAGGGTTTACTTAGGCAAACTGGCCACCCATAAATCTGTGGGCCCAGACGGGATGCACCCAAGAATGCTGAAGAAAATGTCGGGGGTTATTGCTGAGCCACTCTCCATCATCTCCGAGAGGTCGTGGAGAGCAGAGGAGGTGCTGGAGGACCGGAAGAGAGCCAACATCACTCCAGTCTTCAAAAACGGCAAGAGGGAGGAGCTAGGAAACTGCAGGCTGGTCAGCCTCTGTCCCTAAAAAGGTGACAAAGCAGTTCATCCTAGAGAGCGTATCTAAGCATGTGAAGGAAAACAAGGTGATCAGGAGTAATCAGCATGGATTCACCAAGGGGAAGTCATGTTTGATAAACCTAATAGCCTTCTGTGATGGGACAGCTGGCTGGCTGGACAGGGGAGATCCCAGCATGCTGTCTACCCTGACTTCAGCAAGGCTTTTGACACCATCTCCCATAATATCTTCATAGGATAGCTCTGGAAGTGTGGTCTGGATGAGCACACAGTGAGATGGATTGAGAACTGCCTGGATGGCAGAGGTCAGAGGGTGGTGATAAATGGGGCCGAGTCCAGTTGGAGGACTGTGGCCAAAAGTGTCCCCCATGGGTCAGTACTGGTCCCAGTGCTGTTCTGTCTGTTCATCAATGACCTGGATGAGGGAACAGAGTGCACTCTGAGCTAGTTTGCACACGATATCATGCTGGGTGGAGTGGCCGACACTCTGGTGGGCTGCGCTGCCATTCAGACGGACCTTGACAGGCTGGAGATATGGGCAGAGAGGAAGCTCATGAAATTAAGGACAGGCTGGAGATTTGGGCAGAGGGGAACCTCATGAGGTTCAATAAGGACAAGTTCAGGCTCTTGTGCCTGGGGAGGAATAACCCCTGGCACCAGGACAGATTAGAGATTGACCTGCTGGAGAGCAGCTCCACAGAGAGGGACCTGGGAGTCCTGACTAACAACAAGATAGCCATGAGGCAGCAGTGTGGCCTCATGGCCAAGAAGGCCAATGGGATCCTGGCTGCATCAGGATGAGTGTTGCCAGCAGATGGAGGGAGGGGACCCTGTCCCTCTACTCAGCTCTGGGGAGGCTGCATCTGGAGTATTGGGGGCAGTTCTGGGCTCCCCAGCATAAAACGGACATAGAGCTTCTGGAGAGCATCCAGCAGAGGGCAACAAATATGATTAAGGGAATGAAATGTATCTCCTACAAGGACAGAGTGAGTGAGTTGGGCCTGTTTTCTCTGGAGAAGAAAAGGATGCTAGTAAATCTGAAGGGGGAATGTAGGTAGGAAGGGGCCAAGCTCTTCTCAGTGGTGGCCAGTGACAGGACAAGAAGCAACGGGTGTTTAGTTGAAACACTGGAACTTCCATCTCTGTTTGAGGAAGAACTTCAGTGTGAGGGTGACAGAGCCCTGGAATAGGCTGCCAGGGGTGGGGGGGTTGTGGAGTCTCCCTCTCTGGRGGTCTTCAAAACCCACCTGGATGCCACCCTGTGCCGCATGCTGCAATTGGCCCTGCTGGAGCAGTGGGGTTGGACTAGATGATCTCCTTTTTCTAAGGTCCCTTCCAACCTTAACCATTGACACCAATGTTGACAACAAGTTAACCATGAGCCAGCAGTGTGCCCTTGTGGCCAATAAGGCCACCGGGATCCTGGGGTGCATTAAAATGAGCATCTCCTGCACATCGAGGGAGGTGATTCATCTCCCTATAGACAGCTCTGGTGAGGCCACATGTCCAGTGCTGGGCTCCTCAGTACAAGAGAGATGTGGAGCTGTGGCAGAGAGTCCAGTGCAGGGCTCTGAGGATGATCAGGGGCCGGGAAGGCGCTGCCCTGCCCTGTGAGGAAGGGCTGAGAGAGCTGGGCCTGTTCAGCCTGGAGAAAAGAAGGCTGAGGGGGGATCTGATCAGTGTCTATAAATACCTTAACAGAGGGAGTGAGGAGGATGGGGCCAGACTCTTTTCAGTGGTGGCCACTGATAGAACTAGTGGAAATGTCCACGAACTGAAGCACCCAAAGTTCCACAGTAACTTAAGGAAAAATTTCTTGACAGTGAGGGTGACAGAGCCCTGGAAGAGGTTGCCAAGAGAGGCTGCAAAGTCTCCTTCTCTGGAGATCTTCAAGACCTGCTTGGATGCAGCCCTGTGCCACATGCTGTAGGGGACTCTGCTTGTGTGGGGGGAGTTGGAATAGATGACCTCTAGACCTCCCTTCCCATCTTAAGGATTCTATGATTGTATGATGATCAGAGAGTCCATACCTGTCACAGCCTATACATTTTTTATAAAGTTCAGAAGAAATGGACAAAATTCAGAAATTTTATTAATGTGAAAATTTTTGAAAAATGTTTTCATTTTTTTCTGTAAGAATCATAGTGCCTGCTACCAAGCAGAAAATATTTCCCAAGCAGATAAATTTAATTTTATATTTTCAAAACAAAATTATCAGATTTAAATAAGATTTTAAATATAATGGTATTCATCATGTTTAATTATTTTTATACAAATAACAAGAATTGCTTGTAAAAAATCAATTGTTGCATTCTTTCCTAACAATCCACTATTTGCATTTTCAGAAAAAGTTCTATGCTAGAAAATATAATGATAATTTCATCTACTCTTATTCAGTAATAAATTTAGTTAAATTTGTAAAAATAAAAATATTTATTTGGCTAGAGGAATATGATAGATTGATATTACTCCTGTTAACTTATCCTGTATTATATTCTTCCATATTCATTCATTTTTCCATTTCAACTGCTTCAGCATTCAAAAAATGCATTTCAAACATTTCCAAATGAAAATTTTAGAAATAGAAGTTAAATTTACTTTAGAAATATTTTACCATGCTTTATAATGAGTATTTTAAAATTATTTTTCATTAATATTTTTGTTCTACAGTAGTTCAAATTAGAACTTACGAAACAATCCTGTCTTCTTTATGTCTTTCTCATCAATATAATTTCTTGAGTTGTCCACAAACTTAAAGAAACAAATGATAGAAAAATTATCAACTAATCCATTCATTGCCAAGGGATAAGTGCTATTTATAGCCAGCACTTATAAAAATCATTGCCAGGCTTTCCATTAAGGCTTTTTATATATTCCCTTCCCTAGTGAATGAACATTTCCCTTTGCTTACATTTTATTTATTGAGCTCTTTTCTAGTTTTCCTTGACTTTTTCTCCAGCTTGTTTCTTTAAACCAATTTTTATCTTGCTTTCTGCTTTTACTGTAGTTTTATCCATGTATTATTAATAAATCTTTCATAGTCATTCAACCTCCTGAAGTACTCTGCTTTTCTTTCTAGCTTTCTCACCTGTTCTGTGTGATCTCTAATTGTTAAACATTCATCACACAAAAAAAATTTAATTTCCCTACTGTTTACAAATATAATTTGTTCACATGCATAATATTGTTCATATACATAATGCAAATCTGCTGTACTCATTCATTTAAGAAAACTGCATGGAAAAGTCATACCAAAAAAAAAAGAAAAAGTAAAATCTATGAAACTTAACCAGAAGAATAAATACTTCTGCAGTAGCATAGACAACTGCTTAGGGCTGCAATATTCAGAAGTAGAAATTTTTGGTATCTGTTCAGTGTACAATTGATTTTACAGCACAGGAGCAAGCACTTTTTAGCTTTTTGAGGGCAAAAAGAGCCCTAGAGCTAGAAATGCCCAGCATACATATTTAGAAATACTTAATATGATACAATACACTTAGCCTGCCTATAGATTCAAATGCTTCGTCTTTTACAAATGCCTCATCACCTTTTGTTACTGCCCGTTCACAGCTGTCGAGTACTACCTTTTGTGAGAGAATTGTTTGAGAAAGGGGAAATTAGAGAAAAACTAGGGCCTAAGAGAAGCTATAGCATTACAGAGGCCTGCTTGAGGGGAGAGACCGTTAGCACTCCAGGATGGCTGGTATGTATGGAATCTACTTCTCCAGGATTGCGTTGGCAACACAATCTGCCCTCCTAGCACACACTAATGAAAGTAAACAAATTGTGGAGCAGAGTGGAGTCACTGTAGCCAAACTTTGTTGGCTTCCCTGCAGAGGTGGTAATCTGATGGTGCCTGCGGCCAATGAGTGAAGGGAGGGTGGAGCAGAGTGAAGACACTGCATCCAATGTCTGCTATACTCCCTGCAGCGGTGTCAACATGGTCTTATAGTGCAGCTGATAAGCCACACAGTATGATGTCTGGTGCTGGGCCAACAATGGTGGTGGATCAATCCCTTCTGATGGATTTTGCTCAAACTTCTACCCATTCTAATCTCATTATAGTACCGATACGCAATACAAATACACAATATCAATACACAGCCCATCCTAGAATTTACCTGCTTCCAAGGAATGACCTTTCCTCACTGAGATTACTCTCTAGGTTTTCAGTTAGCTTGGGAGAGTTTTTAAACCAATCAATAATGAAAGTATGTACGACTAGAGTCACTCAAGCTCCACCTAAATATAAAAGAAAATACATAAAAGATGAAGTAGGAAGGGTAGTAGGTAGGAGGAAATGAAGAAAGAAAAGCGGGAGGAGGAGGTAAAGGAGAGAGGCAAGACTCCACTGTAACTTCTGGATCAGTCGAACTGGACCCCTTTCCTCCCCTCTGGTCAAGTCACCATCTGAGGAGACTCCTTGAAGTTTAGAGCCCACTCTCTTATCCTGGGGTGAGAACTGTACACTAGACACTAGCAAAGAACCTCACACTGTAGTAGAGAATTTCCTATACTGATATCCAAAACTGTTCTCTAAATGTTGTATTTAAATAAATTGTGCTGTTTGTGAACTCGACTAATTGTTTTGAAGGCAACCGGATCAACAGACAAGCAGATGTTCATGAACCTGATACTGACAGAGTTGGGCCTAGAGCTGATTTGTGAACTCAACTGCTTGTTATGAAGGTGATCAGTCCTACGGTCGACAGACTTTTTGTGAATCTGGTACTGCCAGGGTCAGGCCTATAGTTACCACAGTACTTGGTGTCCTTATTAAGAGATGAATCTAGCTGTCCCCAGTCCCTCTAACTGGAGGGGATTCATCTCTTACCAAATTTCCACCCCCGTTTCCCCATCAAACGGCAACACCTTTTAACAGACTCTTGCTCCATACCACACTGAATAGACCATCCAGACCTTGCACTACTCTGCCCTCTTTCTATAAACAATAAAAATAATCCCAAAGAAAACAAAAATACTTGAATTCTAATGTATTCATAAAAAAAAAAATCATTCACAGAATCACAGAATGTTCAAGGTTGGAAGGGACCTCTAGAGATCATCTAGTCCAACCTTCCTGCTCAAGCAGAGACACCTAGAGCATGTGGCACAGTGTGGCATCCAGGCGGGTTTTGAAGACCTCCAGAGAAGGAGACTCCACAACCTCCCTGGGCAGCCTGTTCCACTGCTCTGTCACCCTCACAGGAAAGAAGTTCCTCCTCACATGGAGATGGAACTTCCTGTGTTTCAACTTGTATCCATTTCCCCTTGTCCTATTGCTGGCCACCAATGAGAAGAGCTTGTCACCTTCTTCCTTACATTCTCCCTTCACGTACTTATACATGTTAATCCGATCCCCTCTCAGCCTTCTCTTCTCCAAGCTAAAAAGGCCCAAGTCATTCAGTCTCTACTTATATGAAAGATGTTCCAGTCCCTTAATCATCCTTGTCGCTCTCTGATGGACCCTCTGTAAGAGCTTCACTTCCCTCTTATACTGGGGAGCCCAGAATTGCATACAACACTCCAGGTGCGGCCTCATGAGAGCTGAGTAGAGGCACAGGATCACATCCCTTCACCTGCTGGCAACACTCAGAGAAACATGCATTTTATAATGCTAGAAAATGAGAAAAGTCTCTAACACTAGAAAAGGCTGAGGGACAGATTATCTCAATGGCATTAACTGAAGATCTATTATTTGGTTTGTTTAAAAGTTGGTATCCTCGGTTGCATTAAGAAGAGCATCTTCAGCAGATCAAGAGAAGTGATCATCCCCTTCTACTCAACCCTAGTGAAGCCACATCTGGAGATTGTTTCCAGTGCTTGGCTCTTCAGTAGGAGAGGGATGTGGAGCTGCAGCAGAGAGTCCAGCGAAGGGCTGCAAAGATGATCAGGAGCCTGGAACATCTTCCCTATGAGGAAAGACTGAGTTGGGCCTGTTCATCCTGAGGAAGAGAAGACTGAGCGGGGGACCGATCAGTGTCTAAATACCTCAAGGGAGGGAGTGAGAAGGATGGGGCCAACCTCTTTCCTGTGTTAGCCACTGATAAAACTAGTGGAAATGTCCACAAACTGAAGCACGAGAAGTTCCACAGGAAGTTAAGGAAAAAATTGACAGTGAGGGTGACAGAGCCCTGGAAGAGGTTGCCAAGAAAGGTTGTGGAGCCTCCTTCTCTGGAGATCTTTCAAACTTACTTGGACAGAATCCTGTGCCACGTGTCGTAGGACAGCCTGCATGCCCAGGGGATTGGACTAGATGATCTCAGGAGGTCCCTTCCAACCTTAAGTATTCTATTATTCTATAATACAAGAGAGTATCAAAAAAATAAAAAATTGGGTTATGATAAGGGAAACTTGTTGAACTATATAGTCATTTTGCCATGTTCTCCTGCAAACCCACATGTCATCTCTTACCAAGCTATGCTGAGCAGAAGGACAAATAATGTCTTTATGTAATCATGGAATCACAGAATCTTAAAGGTTGGAAGGAACATCTAGAGATCATCTAGTCCAACCTTCCTGCTCAAGCAGGAGCACCTAGAACATGGGGCACAGGGTGGCATCCAGGTGGGTTTTGAAGACCTCCAAAGAAGGAGACTCCACAACCTCCCTGGGCAGCCTGTTCTACTGCTTTGTCACCCTCACAGGAAAGAAGTTCCTCCTCACCTGGAGATGGAACCTACTGTGTTTCAGCTTACACCCATTTCCCCTTGTCCTTTCATTGGCCATCACTGAGAAAAGCTTGGTCCCAGTCCCTTAATTATCTTAGTTGCTCTCCACTGGACCCTCTCTAGGAGTTCCACGTCCCTCTTATACTGGGGAGCCCAGAACTGCACACAGTACTCCAGGTGTGGCCTCACCAGAGCTGAGGAGAGGGGCAGAATCACCTCCCTTGACCTGCTGACAACACTCCTCCTGATGCAGGCCAGCATGCCATTGGCCTTCTTGGCCACGAGGCCACACTGCTGGCTCGTTAAGCTGGTGTCAACCAGGACTCCCAGGTCCCTCTCCATGGAGCTGCTCTCCAGCAGGTCGACCCCTAATCTGTCCTGATGCCTGGGGTTATTCCTCCCCAAGTGCAGGACCCTGCACTTGTCCTTGTTGGGCCAAATGAGGTTCCTCTCTGCCCAACTCTCCAGCCTGTCCAAGTCCCTCTGGATGGCAGCACAGCCCTCCAGAGTGTCGGCCACTCCACCCAGCTTGGTACTGTACGCAAACTTGCTCAAGGTACCCTCTGTGCCCTCGTCCAGGTCCTTGATGAACAAATTGAACATCACCGGGCTCACTACTGATGGCTGGGGGACACACCACTGGCCACAGGCCTCCGACTGGACTCGGCCCCATTTATGACAACCCTCTGAGCTCTGCCATCCAGCCAGTAGATATCACCGGTAGATATGTGCCACTGATACATCACACACAAACCAAGCTACAAATATAGCTTCTAGTTTTTACTATAGATTTCCAGAGTTAATTTAGAAATATAATGAATTTATTTTGAGGTTGAGAAATTAATGATACTCTGTACTGTCATAGATCATGGTATAGTCCTCATGGACAACAAATGCTTCACATTGAAGACTGTAATTAGCACCCAGAATCAAAGACTGTAGCAGGCAGTGACCATTTTGGTGTTTCCATATAATTTAGCAGAAAAGAACCTTTGAAAACAAATGAAAAAAGTACATATTCAGTGAATATTTCAATATCAAATCTCCTTTGACAGTATTGTCAAGAATGGTTTATTTTCCACTGACTTTGTTAACAGTAGTATTGGAATAACAGTTCTGAAAGCGCTGCCTGTGATTTCTTGATATTAAACAAGTTAAGTAGAAGTTTTGCTGCCTCCTCAGTGAAACAATAATACAATGAAAATTTTTCACTGGACCGCCTTAAATACACAAACAATGAAATTCAAAAAAATTTGCATCTTCACCATGTTACCATTTTATGACCTGCACCAAAAACAAAACAAAAACATATAAAAAGCTTTGATCTATTTTGGGTGGGATTTCTGGATCTCGATATGGATTGGGATTCTGATGATCTGGATGATTAAAAAAGAACGCTGTTTGTTTGAAAACCTGACAGGAACAGCTGACTTGAAAGGCTCAAAACAGCAAGCTTGCATCCAGAAAGATAGCTTTCTGCGTAAGCTTTTGGTAAATAAATTATTCACAGGAAACTGAACTTGAAAAGTTTGTTGTTGTTGTTGTTGTGTTCAAGTATCACAAAACTAGTATTTAATTAATTGATAATCTCATATAGTCCTTTGCCTCTCTCACATACAATTTCTCAGAGAGACATCTTTAGACTGCACTAGTAGTGCATCTACTCAGTAATATATATATGGACAGAATTATAGAGAAATGACTAATGAATAAATGTGAACCAGACTGTCCACCACCTCATGCAACAGAAAAGAGTGAGTAAAGTATGCAAAAGCATCCTTCTTTTTAGACCGATGGAAATTTTTATTCCAAAGTATTTAAATCGTACGGAAAAGAAAAGTGTGAGGAAGACACACTATGCCTGTTCTTCCAGGTAGGCAATATTAAGCAGTCATTTTATCACCTTAATAAGACTTAGTAAATTAGCAGAAGTGATCTGCAACAGCTTGGACTGTGCTTATCAAATGTGCTTATTAAATCATAAGACTATTAGCATACATCCAATCTTAGAGATAAATTTATTCAGACAATAATTCAGTTGTTCTAATTTTGGGGACCTTCTTTGCAGAGCTGCTGACATCCATTTATTCAATATTTTGACTACTTTGTATTTAAATATAGTTAAAAACAGCTATCTTGCATTTTGTATAATGGCTGGGGAACAAGCTGGACATGTTTGCTTTCTACTTAGCCATCATAAGTTACTTCCTTTCTTGTGAGGTTATCCATTTCCTCTTGAGTCTAATAAACTCATTGTTTAACAACAATAACTTTGTTATTGACTTATTCAACTTGTTCTACTCATTATAATCCCCCTTTAAAAGCTGTTCTGCTAACAACTGTTGATACTCTAGCTCTCTTTCTTGTATTTAAACATCCAAATTCAGAACCTGTCCTTACTGATTTGGGAGTTTCTCCTCCTGATCGCTTCTTCAATTTGTCGAAGTCATTTTAAATTCTAACACTGTCCTCCCATGACCTTGAACTCATTTCTGGGTTTGTAACTTTTGCCAATCTGCTAAATGTTTCTCTAGTTCATTTTCTCTTCCACTAACAAAATCTCATAAATATGACTAGACTTTTGAGGCCTTCCAGTTTGCATTTTTCTCACAGATCTTTCATCAATCTTTTTATTTCAAAAAGAGATAAAGTGTGAGTTTGAAGCTGACTTGATTTAACATTTAAATTCAGATTTTGAAAAAAAAAATACTTTATGTTTTTGGGAATAATTCACAGACCTCCTAAAATTAACATGATGTAAGATTAAAAGAAGCAGTATCACAGGATTACATTTAAAGGAGGATTACATTTAAAGGATTACAATTTGCAGAGACTAATATCCTTCATTTTCTACTACAATTTGTGGAGAACAAAACAATTCAGATACAAAGCCTGATTTAGCCATTGTGAACCACTGTGTGGAACCGTGTTTCTCTATTATCACTCACACCAAGGCAGCTTTAGCTTCTGAAAGCTCAAGTTTGCACTAATGAGTTCACTTCTTTTGCATCAACGTTAGTACATGTTTTTTAGCTAAGAAGTTAAAACCATAAAAGTGACTGCTTTCTCTTATTAGTTCCAATTCTTTGTATACTAAACAGGTATAATCAGTGAGCATGCCTTATCCAATGTTATCTTGGGCAATAGGCCAAGACATTAATAGACAATTTGCTTAAATTTTTTGGTCATATTATGTCCCCAAATCCTACCCGCTTTTAATGAATTCATTAGAGGGTTGGGTTTTTTTTTAAAAAAAAAAGATAATTTAAATAAACTTAATAATCAGAATTACCAAAGTTAAGTTATCATTAGGAAGTTGGAGACAAGACAAATAAAAACTTGAAAACTGAGCAAGTGGAAAGACGTCTTCTTCCTGTCAGTGTTGCCATTTTCCTCTTTTTTAATTCAAAGCTCTTAGGAGACTATTAGTAAAAACATGCATCTCAACCTATAGGCCTCATCATGTCTAAAATACTTAGGAACCTTAAGAAGCAATCTAATAAGACAGGCTTATAGTACAGTGACTAAACAAATAACTATTCCCTAGATGCACTTGTAAAAGATGTACAAACATGCAAAGGAAAATACTGCCTGCTTGATTTACATTGCAATCTATCTGAATTAGATCACACATTTTGAGTGTTTTTATTCATAGATTAATATTTAATAAATTTAAGGATGAAGAAGTACATGTAAGAGCAGAAAGAATTAAAGAAAAAGACTTTTAAAGATGAAGAGTGACAAAGTAGCAGAAAAAAAAAAAAGCCTTTTTGGTAAAGTAGATTTAAAAATAATTATAAAAAAGTAAGTTATGTAAAATGTTAAAGATGACATTAATGTCATACACATAACAAGCATTTCTGGAAAAAAAAAGTAAAGAAGAAGTCAGATAAGACTTCTGGGTCATCCATTCTGCCTCCATTCTGATTCTGCAATGCATGAAGTATTACATTAAAATTTTATTCTTCATAAAAACAAAAAAGATTGAGTTTTCAGGAGAACAGCAAAGGTTTAATACTAAGACACTCTTTTTAACAGGCTTTAACTGCCATAAGTTTGGTAGAGATGGTGTGTTATTTCTCAGTAAAATTTGCTTTGCATTATTTATTGACTGAATTAGGAAAAAAAAAAAAAACTTCTACACAGTGTAAAAGTACAAGGTTCATGAATCATATTCAGAATAGTTGTCAGTAAATGTACAAGGTACAGTTCCCCTATTCTAGTCTCTGGAGCTATAGTTTAAGTCCTGTTCATTGACCTATTTTATGATTGATGTTGTTCTTTAAACTTGAACTATTCTTTTCAGAATCGTGTGATATTTTTCCTTTAAGAAAATATATTGTTTCAATAAAACCACTTTTTTTTTTTTTTTTTCATAAGATAGTTTGGAACTGCCAAACGTTTTTAATATTACCTAAAAAAAAATCTAAAAATGACAAGCTGGAAAATACCACTCTGTTTAAAAGTATCATTAAACTACAAGTCAGACAGGGAGGGCAGTATCAATTTAGTCTCATTTCAAATGTTTCTGTGGATAAGGAGATGGACAGAGGAACCAAGTTTCTGAACATCTTATGACAGTAATGTAGAATATTACAATTTCCTCATTTGAAATTGATATGAAGAATCTGACCAAAGTCTGTACCTATAGTTGAGTAAATAGCAGACTATTAGGTAGATCAAAGAATATCAGTAACTGTTTTCCCATTCTCCAGGAAAACAAAATCTCTGTTAAAATAGTGTGTTCAGTGACTGAAAAAAAACCCTTTTTGCTTACTCTACTTTTTTTTTTTTTTTTTTATTCCAGAATTTAATAACGTAAAGAAAAAGTACAGCATAAAAACATTTCTAACTCTTGGGCTCTGACAATGTCAAAACAAAAATAACATTCTGACTTCTCCCTCCAAGCAAAAAAAAAAAAGAAAAGAAAGAAAAAGAAAATCAGAACACCTTTACGTGTGGCTAAGACATAGAACAGTGCTTAGTTAAACAGTTTTGTATTTTCCATGTGATGGTGAGTGTTAGGAATATGAATTACCAAGTATTATACATATTACATATTCTACAACCTAAGTATCTGATGCAGTTCAGTATACTTGACTGATGATTCCCTCCCATTAGTGGAAAGTTAAGGGATTAGCAGCTAACAAGGAAGTACATCAACAAAGCACTTTTAAAAGAATATGAAGAATCAATGAGAAAATGATGGTAGAGGTATTACACATACACTTTATTCTAATATTTGGAATTCTATTAATGAGCAAGATTTTGTCATTCTGAGTCAAACAAAATTAAATGGAATTATGGAAACAAAGGTAGACTAAGGGAAAAATGACAGTGAATGGATTCTAACCACTTTAGAAGTCTTTAGTTATGAGACAAACTTTAGACAACTAGGCTGAACTGGATTTACCAAAGCTTACAACCTCCCTAAAGAATATATAAGAAGCAATGTGCATACATTTTTCCTTTCTTCCCTCTTTGTTTGTTTGTTTCATCTATTATGAACCCTTGGGTGAATAAATAATATTATGTTTGAAGAGGTTGTGTTTGAAATCACTTTAATCAGTATCTGTCACAAGTTCCGACAGGGAAAAATCCTCTCAAATCAGCAGACTGAGCTGTAAACTGGATACCTAATATTTAGTCTAATAGTAAAATTGTGTGATTCCATGTTAACAAGAATAAAACCTATTCTTATCAGAACATAATATAAGGAGTACAAAAAGCATCGAAGTGGTGATATTCCACATAAAAGCTTCTGAGTGGTGAAGTTCCACATAATCATGTCAAGGAATTTTGGTAAAGAAAAGTCAGAAATGAGAATAATAAAATAGATGTGGTGTTAATTTGTAGCAGTTTCAAGGAATGATGAAATGATTATGCAGAATATTATCAGGACAATATTTAGGTTACTTTGTTGATCATCTTATTACAGAATAAACAGCTTTGCAAGACTGTCAAAAGACATGGGGAAAGAATAAAACAATTTGAAGCTTGAGAATATCTAAATGAAGAGGTATTAGATTCAGCTGCTCTCATTTTAAGAAAAAAGGATTTGTAAATAACTGAATTCATATCACATTGGAAGAATTCATTCATGTAAACAATCTTGTCATCTGACAAGACATCATTTTATAGATGACGGTAACCAAAGGGGGAAGAGGGCCCTGGGGCAGGAGCTAGCTGGGCTCATCACGAGGGCTTTAAAMTAGATTCGAGGGGGGAGGGGGGTATCCGTGGGGTGGCAAATGAGATGGTGCCTGATGGCCCGTCACACCATCCACAGCAATCTAGAGCTGTGGCCTGTGAAGGGCCCTCTAGGACTCTAGAGGCCATAGGGCAAAATAGGCAAACTTCCGAGAGCCCGCACAGTCAGGCTGCAGCTGTCCCGTCAAGGAGGAGAGGCACATGGGGAGCCCCGCTCAAATGCCTCTACATAAACGCACACAGCATGGGCAATAAACAAGAGGAGCTGGAGATGCATGTGCGGCTACAGGGCCATGATCTCATTGCGATTACTGAGACATGGTGGGACAGCTCCCATGACTGGAATRTGGTCATGGAGGGCTACAGGCTTTTCAGGAGGGACAGGGCAGGAAGGCGAGGTGGCGGAGTTGCTCTTTATGTGAGGGAACAACTGGAATGCATAGAGCTCAGCATAGGGGAGAATGGAATGCGAG